>NW_026877759.1:0-22781 GCF_032173495.1 Musca vetustissima | reverse complement strand
AGGATAATTTTGGTAATCGGTTCAGTTTGATTTCGATATCTCTCCGCATATAGCTCCACATATATACATATATTTAACCGATTTAATGTAAACGGTCCCTATATATTTTTCGATTTGCACGAAATTTGGTACATGCTAATCATTTAGGCCTATAATGATGTGTGCCAAGTTTCGTGAAAATCGGCCCAGATTTAGATATATCTCCCATATATAGTTTCGTCCGATTTCATGTAAATGGTGCCCCAAAGTCCCTATATATCTTTTGATTTGCACGAAATTTGGGATAACGTACTGAATTAAACCTAGAGTGATGTCTGCCAAGTTTGGAGAAAAACGGTCCAGATTTAGATATAGCTCCCATATATAGTTTCGTCCGATTCCATGTAAATGGTGCACTAAAGTCCCTATAAATCCTTCGATTTGCACGAAATTTGACATAACGTACTGAATTGAGTCTAGAATGATGTCTGCCAAGTTTCGTGAAAATAGATCAAGATTTACATATAGCTCCCAAATATAGTTTCGTCCGATTTCATGTAAATGGTGCACCAAAGTCCCTATATATGCTTCGATTTGCACGAAATTTGGCATAACGTACTGAATTGAGCCTAGAGTGATGTCGGTCCAGATTTAGATATAGCTCCCTTTTATTATAGTTTGGTTTTAAGTAATTGACGCACCAAGGAACCAATAGGAACAAAACGTTCTGAAATTAGATTATGTTAATAAATCCATATTCATATTTCACGAGGGAAGTGTTTTTTTAATATTTTTTTCATATGCAAAATTAAAACCAACCAGAAATTTGGTAGCGAACCGATTCAGCGTCTGGACATTTTTTCCCTATATACACATATGTAACAAAAATCATTGATGTAGTACGAAAATAAAAACGCAGAATCTTTAAAAATATAAAAAATTGGCAATAATTCCCATTTGTGGTATTCATCAGAATAAAATTCTATGCCGATTTAGCCATGTCCGAACTACGTGTAATTTAATATTTCGCATTTTTGAAGTTTGGCATACATAACCCCCATATTAAGGTTCAGGATTTTAATGGTATTTTTTTAAAATTTTAACCACGTTTTTCATATCAAATTGACCTAATTTGGCATTCCGGGTGCTAGAAGGGCGGTTAACATTGTTGCATACAATTTTCGATATAGATTCATATTTTAACAATTCTCCATATATAACCGCAAATGCCTTGTCCCGTTTTCCAACGTATAAATTATAATGACGTATTATCCATATAACTTAATTTAGATATTTTGAATGTACATATTTGGATTTTATTGACGGAACTAATATCGAATAGCTTTGTTGCGTTAGAATAATTAATTTCATCTCAACATTGTTATTATGTCATGCTGACATGCCATATTTAAGTAAATACATTCTAGATAATTATAAACTGTCAAACAAAGAATCCTCCAAGTTCAAGTATCTGCATATGTGTATATTGCGAATATATCACATATCTATGTCGGCATGTATATGGTGAAAAGGAAATAACAAATGCTTTGTCAATAGAGCTTACAATGTCCTTGGAATGTTTAATGTGGACACTACAATTGTATTTAGATATATAAGCTTGTATAAAACCATATAGCATTTGCACATATGCAATGATATAAGGATAACCAGTAAGGAAAGTAGTAAAGTCGGACGGGCCGACTATATGATACCCTTCACCACTATGGGTATATTAAACAGGACTATTAGCATGAACTTGAATGAAATAAAATATGTGATATTTATCTAAATGTGAATCTACGTAGATCTATCCATAAAGTATGTAAATCGACTTCAAACAAATATAAATGGGTCATCCGTTGGGCTATGTCTGTACTTCTAGAAAACGCAACTACATAATTCTATGCTCAATTTTGTACGTTGTGCAAAATTTGATGTCAAACTGACTAACATGAGGAGTTTGATGCCCAATTTACTTGAAATCGGGCGAAAATATATACGGAAGCTCTGTCCAAATATTAAGCGATTTCAAACAAACTTGTCACAGGATAGGTTATACTAATTTCAGAACGTTTTGTTCCTATTGGTTCTTGGTGCGTCAATTACTTAAAATCAATCTATAATAAAAGGGAGCTATATCTAAGTCTTGACCGATTTTCACGAAACAACGCAGACATCACCTAGGCTCAATTCAGTACGTTATGCCAAATTTTATGCAAAACGAAAGATATATAGGGACTTTGGTGCAACAATTACATGAAATCGGACGAAACTATATGTGGGAGCTATATAGAAATCTGGACTGATTTTCTCGAAATTTGGCAGACATCACTCTAGGCTCAATTCAGTACGTTATGCAAAATTTCGTGCAAATCGAAGGGACTTTGGTGCACCATTTACATGAAATCGGACGAAACTATATATGGGAGCTATATATTTTCACGAAACTTGTCAGACATCTTTCTAGACTCAATTCAGTACGATGTACTAAATTTCGTGCAAATCGACAAATATGTAAGGTCTTTAGTGCACCATTTATATGAAATCGGACGAAACTATATATTGGAGCTATATGTAAATCTTGACCTATTTTCACGAAACTTGGCAGACATCATTGTAGGCCTAAATTATTAGGCAAAAGATATATAGGGACTTTGGGGCACCATTTACATGAAATCGGACGAAACTATATAAGGAAGATATATCTAAATCAGGACCGATTTTCATGAAACTTGGCAGACATCATTCTGGGCTCAATTAAGTACGTTATGCCACATTTCGTGCAAATCGAAGGCTATATAAGGACTTTGGTGCACCATTTACATGTAATCGGACGAAACCATATATGGGAGCTATATCTAAATCTGGACCCATTTTCTCGAAACTTGGCAGACATCATTCAAGGCTCATTTCAGTACGTTATGCCAAATTTCGTGCAAATCGAAAGATATATAGGGACTTTAGGGCACCATTTACATGAAATCGGACGAAACTATATATGGGAGCTATATCTAAATCTGGACAGATTTTCTCGAAACTTGGCAGACATCACTCTAGGCTTAATTCAGTACGTTATGCCAAATTTCGTGCAAATCAAAATATATATAGGGACTTTGGGGCACCATTTATATGAAATCGGACGAAACTATATATGGGAGCTATATCTAAATCTGGACCGATTTTCTCGAAACTTGGCAGACATCATTCTGGGCTCAATTAAGTACGTTATGCCAAATTTCGTGCAAATGGAAGGATAGATAGGGACTTTGATGCACCATTTACATGTAATCGGACGAAGCTATATATGGGAGCTATATCTAAATCTGGACCGATTTTCTCGAAACTTGGCAGACATCACTCTAGGCTTAATTCAGTACGTTATGCCAAATTTCATGCAAATCAAAAGATATATATGGACTTTGGGGCACCATTTACATGAAATCGGACGAAACTATATAAGGAAGATATATCTAAATCAGGACCGATTTTCATGAAACTTAGCAGACATAATTCTGGGCTCAATTAAGTACGTTATGCCACATTTCGTGCAAATCGAAGGATATATAGGGACTTTGGTGCACCATTTACATGTAATCGGACGAAACTATATATGGGAGCTATATCTAAATCTGGACCGATTTTCTCGAAATTTGGCAGACATCATTCAAGGCTCATTTCAGTACGTTATACCAAATATCGTGCAAATCGAAAGATATATAGGGACTTTAGGGCACCATTTACATGAAATCGGACGAAACTATATATGGGAGCTATATCTAAATCTGGACAGATTTTCTCGAAACTTGGCAGACATCACTCTAGGCTTAATTCAGTACGTTATGCCAAATTTCGTGCAAATCAAAAGATATATAGGGACTTTGGGGCACCATTTATATGAAATCGGACGAAACTATATATGGGAGCTATATCTAAATCTGGACCGATTTTCTCGAAACTTGGCAGACATCATTCTGGGCTCAATTAAGTACGTTATGCCAAATTTCGTGCAAATCGAAGGATATATAGGGACTTTGGTGCACCATTTACATGTAATCGGACGAATCTATATATGGGAGCTATATCTAAATCTGGACCGATTTTCTCGAAACTTGGCAGACATCACTCTAGGCTTAATTCAGTACGTTATGCCAAATTTCATGCAAATCAAAAGATATATATTGACTTTAGGGCACCATTTACATGAAATCGGACAAACTATATATGGGAGCTATATCTAAATCTGGACCGATTTTCACGAAAATTGGCAGACATCATTATAGGCCTAAATGATTAGCCTGTACCAAATTTCGTGCAAATCGAAAGATATATAGGGACCGTTTACATTAAGTCGGTTAAATATATATATGGGAGCTATATCTAAATCGGGACCGATTTTTCCCAATTTCAATAGGGTTCGTCCTTGGGCCGAATAAGTGACCTGTGCCAAATTTCATCCAATTCGGATCATAAATGCGACCTGTACTTTGTTTACAATTTAACATGGACAGACAGACAGACAGACAGACGGAAGGACATGCATAAATCGACTTAGAAAGTGATTCTATGCATATTCTCAAAAGGAACCATGGGTCTATCTCGATTATTTTTGCCTGTTACAAACATATGCACAAAGACATAATACCCTGTACCACAGTGTGGTGAAGGGTATAAAAATAACCAACTATATTAGGGTATTCCGATGAAGGTTCAACTTATTCGTCTTTTACAGGATGTCCTATCCAAATGCAGGGTATATCATTTGGGATTAGCTCTGACTAAACTCGGCATACAAGTATTGAGTTAAACCGTTGGTTCACGATTTACATGAAGTCGGAAGTATATATGGCAGCTATGTATATTTACATCTGTAGGCCTATTCTGTAACTTTTAACAAAATTCGATATTGTTTAAATTTCTTTTGCTATTGTAAAAACAATAAAAAAAAAACAAATGAAATTGTTGTAAAATGAACAATATCGAAAGTTGTTACAAAGTTACAGAATTGGCCTACATATGTAAATGTTTATCACCAATTGCAACAGAGTTTGTCCTTGCTCCAATTATACCAAATTTATCGCTACTTGAAAATAAATCCGACCTGTATTTTGTAATACTTCGATCGACTCAACAAATTATCCTGTGTATATCAGCAAAATTGACTATGGATATGCATACATTGTTTCTTTCTAAGTTTTACATCTACTTTACACCTCACTGTCTGGGATACGGACTTTAAAGTGGCAATACTGATCCACCACCCCAATGTCCACACAATTTATTTACTTCATGGGATGTATCATGTACCATGTCCTGTTACGCTATTTTCTATTTTTTTTTTATAGATATTCTATTTCTTTTGTTTTGTTTTACTACGCTGCTACCTTTCTTCCGTAGAGTTGGCGAGAACCGACACGAAAACAACAGCAAACTGATTTCTACAGTCGTATTTCACCGTTAGATAAACAGCTTGTCATTTCAACAGAATGTGAATTTATTGGAAAAGTTTCAAATCACAAGAGAAGTTTCTGTTTTTGTATAGTCCGGCATCTTTTTGCAACTGTTGAAATGTTGTTGTGTTACAGGGGTTGTTGTTGTTATGTTCACTTCAGAAGAAGATTAATTGGTTGAAAGTTTTGAATAGAAACTCACTTGGAAATAAAAACAAGAACAATACAAAAAATAAAAACAGCTTCAGCAATAGCGGTAGTAAATATGAACAGCTGTGTGGAAAACTATCATATTCACAGGTCCACATGAAATGTAATTTTATGGAAAATATACAAATATAGAAAATCTGCAATTTAGTGGAGAAAATGTGACAATGTTCAACAAGAGTTATGGCTTGGACGACTGCAGTTTTAGATATTGCCACTGATCCTCTTCAGTTCACTTGCTACGGATATTCTCTCCATTTTCATTGAAAATTGTCTGCTAGGAGGATTTTATCCTCTGAAATTCCAAATAACATCTAGGTAGCAAGTATACTAGAGTGGGAACTATAATAATAGGTATACCAAATTTCGTACATTTCAGTTGGGAGATATAGTCTTATGGATCTATATCGCAGTAGTGTGCTCTGTGAACCGACATAACCCAACGATCAATAACCGGATATATTTGTATAAAGTAATAATATTATTGATTAGCGTAAAATTCTATGACGATTTATGCAGGTCCGTCTTTCTGTTATAATCACTCTAGCGTCTAAAAATGTTGCACAAAGTTGTCTCTTGTCTGCAGGTCCGTACCAAATGTCTCCACTAAAAATTATTAATATCGGTCCACTTTTTCGGGTAGCCCCATATAACGGTTAACCCAGGCTCATTTCGATACGTTGCGCGTAATGTTGTGCCAGTCGGACACACTTTAAATCTTTGGTGCACCATTTGCGAAAAATCGGACGAACATATATATGGGGGCTATATCTAAATCTGAACCGATTTCAATAAAAGTTGGCACACCTTAGTCTATCCTAACTTCGGTACGTTGTGTAAAATGTTGGTGCACCATTTGCTAAAAATCGGAGGAACATATATATGGGAGCTATAACTAAATCTGAACCGATTTCAATAAAACTTGGCACACGTTAGTCTATCCTAACTTCGGTACGTTGTTCAAAATTTCGTGGTATTAGGCCTAAATTTGCCTCTTTGGTGCACCATTTGCTAAAAATCAGACGAAAATATATATGGGAGCTATATCTAAATCTGAACCGATTTTTTCCAATTTCAATAGGGTTCGTCCCTTGGCCAAATTAATGATCTGTGCCAAATTTCATCTCATTCAGATAATAAATGCGACCTGCACTTTGTTTACAATTTAACTTGGACAGACGGGCATGCATAAATCGACGCAGAAAGTGATTCTATGCATATTCTCAAAAGTAACCATGGGTCTATCTCGTTTTCTTTTGCCTGTTACAAACATATGCACGAAGACATAATACCCATATACATATGCACAAAGACAAAATAAAATATGAACAGAAATACCAAATTACAACCACTTTGGAGTGGAAATCCTTTAAAATAACATTAGCATAGGTCTATAATGATTATTTTTTTTTTTTTTTGCATTGACACATGCCAATTTTATAATATATATGAAATTTTGACTTTGGCCTCAGGTTATTTTTAATCCGTGACCTACAATGTTTATTTGTCCCCAGATTTTAAATAAATAACGTTTTTTGGCTCCACCTGAAATTGACTTTTGCCAAAAATTTGTGTTCATGGCCCATAGTGCACTCTAAGTATTCCAAATAACTGTTACTTCGTATTTCATATTTCACTTTCCAAGTACCAAGAAAACCAAAATTAGGCTGACATTTACCGAAAATGTGGTGGGACCTTTATATGGGGCCTATGTCAAGCATGTACCTTAACATATTCTACATATTTTTATGTTACCTTCAAAAATGTGACAGATAATTCAATCTGCTAATTATATGGAAATTACTAATCTTCTTTTCTGAGCAATATTCTAAAGTCTAATATATGGTTTTATTTTCATTGATAATAAAAGTGCAATTATTTTCAAAAGCAATAATCACTTTACTATTTTATATTGTAGATTGTTTACCACTCACATAAATGAATATTATTTACAAAGTTTTTAACCTATTCAACACACACACGCACTCTCTTGTACTCACTCTCACATGGTATTATGTTTATTATATTTGTGACGTTATTATAAATACATATGTATTTGTATGCATATATTTCATATATAAGTTTGTTTGTTTCGTGTTAGTTACCAACACACGCAGACATTTTTATTGTATCCATATTTGCTATAAATAGCGAATACTTGGGCACACAAACACTTCAATAACAGCCAACCAAACAGCCAAACGACCGACGACCAACAATGAATGAATCGTTTATTGTTTATAACTGTGTCAAGGATATTGTTTTGGTTCGCGCCTATCTACAAGAAGAATAAAAAACAATAACAACAAAAACGGAGTAATCGCCCCAGCCTTAGAAAATGGTATATTTAATTTTAGGCCATTTCAAAATAATTGAGGCAATTTTAATAAAAAAAATACCTGTCCCATGATTATGCACACACACTTGCATATGTTAGTACTGTGTCAAAGTAAATGTTGTCCTAATTTTATAATTTCAATAAAAAACAAAACAATTATTTACTATTATAATCATTTGTTTGTAATGAATGAAATAGAAACTGGAAATTATGGAAAAAAAGTTCAACAACGTTACAGCACTCCGGCACGGAAGAAAACAGTAATATCAGCAGAAATGGTTCGAAAACTAAAGAAACGACTTAATCGAAACCCGCGTCACTGTGTGCCGAAAAATGGCTCGTGAGCTGAACATATCGCAATATTCCATTGGGCAAATATTGAAAAGTGAACTCGGGGTAAAGTCATTGAAATTCCAAAAAGTGCAAAAACTTTCAACGCAACAGAAAGAAAATAGACTCAAATGAGCTAAAGAGTTGCTTCGCTTGGCCGAAAGTGGTGAACTGCCGAATTTGGTTTTCTCCGATGAGAAAACATTCGTTGTCCAGAAGTTTGTAAAAAAAACTAAATTATCGTGTTTACTTGCCAAAGAGGTCAGCTGAAAATGTGTACCTTCGGTTGGCTACCAGAACTCAAGCGCCGCCATGGTGATGGTGTGGGGCGCCATAGCAGCCGATGGTCGCTCTCCATTCGTATTAATCGACAGAGGCATACCTTGGACATTCCAACAAGACTCATCACCATCGCACTCTGCACGTACCACCCAAGAATGGTTACAAAATGAGGTACCTCGCCTCATTTCCAGCGCACAGTGGCCACCAAAAACTCCGGATACCAATCCGTTGGACTAACTGTGTCAATGAGTATTTTGGAAAGCAAGGTTGGCACGAAAAAATACCAAAGTGTCGATCACCTCAATCAAGCGCTTCGCCGGGGATGGTCCAAAATAGCGAAGAGCAACATTCGGGCAGCGTGTGACGTTTTCAGTTGCCGTTTGAAGACCATAAGGTGACCAATTCGAACCAATCTAAAAATTTACACTATTTCTGACATTTTTTGCTATCATTCAATAAAATTAAAAAAAAATGTAAAAATTATGGCGTTTGACTTTGTTGCAGTTTTTTTTATCACGCCCTTAAAAATAAAATTTCAAGTAAAAATTTAATAACAAAATTAAAAATGATTTTTACTAACATAGCATGCTGGTAATAAAATTAGAAGATATTAGTCTCAATTTCATGTTAAGCGGACAAACTTTGGGTCTTTAGTGCACAATTTACATAAAATCGGAAGAAAATATATGTGGCAGCTATATTTAAATCTCAACCGATTTTGACGAAACTTAGAACAAATCATTCTATACTCAATACAGTACGCTAAGCCAAATTTCGTGCAAATCTGGCGAAAATATGAAAATCCAAATTTGAACCGATTTTTTCCAATTTCAATAGGGTTCGTCTTTGGGCCAAATAAATGAGATATGCTAAATTTTATCCCATACGGATCATAAATGTGACCTGTATTTTGTTTACAATTGGGATGGAGGGACGGACATGCATAAATCGACTCAGAAAGTGATTCAATGCATATTCTCAAAAGGAACCATATATCTATGCCATTTTCTTTTGCCTGTAACAAACATATGTACAAAGACATAAGACGCTGTAGCACATTTTGGTGAAGGGTATACAAAACTACGCTTCTCTATACTCCGCTTTTGTGTACTCCTCTCAAAAATGTATTTAAAAAATACACGCTTTGTTCCTGGAAATATATCTATAAAGCTAGATTTACGGATGTTGAGTATATACCTATTTTTGCCAAAGTGGGCCAATTTGACTCATACCATACATAAGCTCTATTTTTATACACCAAACCAAGAGGAAGAAATATCTGTCCGGCTGACAAATACTTGTCTGGATGGATGGTGCGTACGATAACTCACGAATGCAATTGCCGATTTAATCTAAACTTTGCACATCGTTATGGAGAAAACCAGCCCACTCATTCTTACACTATTTAAAATGTTTACTAAAACTTTATCGTGTTCGAAGATGGGAATTATTAATCCACTGTGTAAATACCTTATATGCGAACCGAGTAACCGATTTGATAAAAACTCTCTGTAATATCTTTGACTCCGAAAGTGGTATTTATAGATCCTCTCTTTGTAGTATTAAACCAGTGAGCGGAGCAGTATAGTCGGACGGGGCCGACCATACGATACCATACACAAATTCCACGAAAATCTAACTTTGGGTGGTTTTATATTTTGAGCTTCAGCAATATTTCTCGATATTTACACACTCTTGATCATCTAGAGGTTAACAAATATTACTAATTCAATAAAGCCCTTCTAATTACTTGTCCATATTCCCTTCTAATTACTCGTATACGTTCGGATGTTCGGATTTCAATTGCGGCCTATACATCGACTCGAAAATGTTTTCGGTCCATTTCATCCCAATATTATTATATGACCATCCATGAAAAATATAGGCGTTGTTCTTGACCATACCTGGATCCTCATGGACAATTTCAAATGGGTTACTAAAAAATATATGAAAACGTAAGCACCTGTAAATATTCAAGTGTAACTCCCACATTCGAGTACATACGACAATATCCTCCTCTTTGAATTACTATTAACTCCTCGGTCTATCTCCCTCAGAACTAAATGTATATGCCATTGAATACAAATTTTGTAATTTTTCACTCAAATATCAGGGTCCATTTGAACCGCTAAATATTGATCGATCTTTATCAAAACAGGCATACTTCTTCTTTTGCCCCAATTCCCTTTTCAATGTAAAAAATTGCGATATTTGGGTCATAATTGCGGCCTCTGGAGCGACCAGAAAATCAGACAAAAATAAATAATTGGGCAGAATCCATCCTATATGCACAATTTCGTGAAGATTGGTCCATAACTGTGGCCTGTATCGTGTGTACAAATTATGGACATACGGACGGACACACTTGTCCAGATCGGTATACTTAAAGGTGGTATACTTTAAGGTGGGTCTAGGACCAATATTTCACGGCGTTACAAACTCTTGAGCCTGCACAAGCTATAATACCCTGACAACATAGTTGTGTAGGGTGTAAAAATCAAAACTTTTGAAAATGTATAAATCTAATGCGAAACTTTTTGATTATTCAAAATTTAACTATATTGAAAACATTTTCGTTGTAGCTCCGTTCACGCTTTAAACATCCGTATGATTTTTTTGCCATTTTTGTCACTGCTTCAATGACGTCATAGGCATCTTCTTGGCCTTCCTCGTGAAATGCCACAGTCGACATTTCAAATGTCCTTGCGCATTTAATGTCACTGATATATAACAGAAACTTTGTATAACCTCTATCATGAGGTGAACATTCAGATTGACTTAAACCGATCAAGCCTTCCAAGAGAAACAAAATACGAAACTACAGACACTCAAGACACCTTGAACATAAAAAAACGCGTGACAGTTGAAAAAGTTATCGGAAATCCTCAAAATAGCGAATGGTAGGATTACTGTTATAGAGAGGCTATAGCAGAACGCTGATATTGATCGTTTTTTGGTAGTGAGATTTTACATCCAATGAGAATCCATATTATAAAATTACAACCAATTTGGTTGAAAAAGCATGCCAATGATAACGAATATTGGCGAAACAGCTATATGAACAGATGTATAACATTTGCAATACCTATCATTCTAGGAGTCCTAGCAATGATATGCATGAAATACTTTGATCAATATCGTAATTTCAACAGAAGACAGATTTGGTTTCAATTTGGATGGCTAAATCGAAACAGAATTTTATTCGGATCAAGAACAAGACATAAAGGGTATCCGACTACGACGAGGCGTTGCAAATGGAATGCCACATAAAATATACATTTCACCTTATGGTGGATCCTACAAAAATGCGAAAATCAAACATAAGTAATTCAACAAATTTAAAAATAACGATCTGATTTCGCAAAAATAATTTTTTTGTGTATATTATAGAATATATTCTATACTACCAAGTCATCTTGTTATAAAAATTTTATCATAAAAATGGCCACATTACCATGTCCAGATGATGTGTCTATTCTTCATTCTTCTGTGCGAAAAGAATTTTCTAAGGTGGCGAGATTGTATATCCTAATAACACTGTGCAGCACTAAAATCTTGAACCAATCGAGACCCCCAAAATCTTGAAGCTTGTGATGGTGGAAGAAAATCCCTAGCTGGGTTTTGCATTATTAGCTAAGTTTTTTTTTTTAAATTAATTTTTAAAATATTCGCTGGGGGTGGACTTTACACAATTAAAAATACTATATCTATATCTCGTAAACTATTCGAAATATTGCTTTTCTCTCTTAAGATTTTTCCTCTTAATTAGATCTATAAATTTTCTTTTGAGATAAAATCAATAAAACAACACCATCATACTGAAAATAGCACAACTGCAAGAAAATTAAAATTTCAACTTTTTCCATGTTTAATTTTTACTTCAATTTTGTACCTATTTATTGAAAAAAGCATAGCAATTTTTATTTCTATAAACATACAATTGGGAGTGAATTTCTTTGGTTCATTTTGAAAATAATTTTTTTGTGTATTTGCTATTGGCTATCTTTTTGTCATATATTTTTTGTCCGAGTCATAGCAGTTTCTGAAAATAAGTGTGAAAAACATGGAAAAAGTATGTCCAAATTTTAATTTTTTTTGCAGTTGTGCTATTTTCAGATGATGTTGTTGTTTTATTCTTTTATCTCTTTGTAGACCTAATTAAGAGGAAAAATATTGCTTAAGAGAAAAGCAATATTTCGAATAGTTCACGAGATATAGACTCAATAATAAGTACGCATTATTCGAAAATTGTGCTAAAATCCGCCCCAGATATTTTAAAAATTAATTTAAAAGATATCCTTAGCTAATAATGCAAAAACCAGCTAGGGATTTTCTTCCACCATCACAAGCTTCAAGATTTTGGGGGTCTCGATTGGTTCAAGATTTTAAAGTTGAAAAATGTGTCACTGTGTAATCAATATCCTATTAAATATATTAAAAAATACCCATTAATCAGAGTACATCATTATTGTATTCCATTATTTATTTCCTTTCAATTACTGGCCTTCAGCTCTGTCACACATGTAAATTTCCCATAAGCTCAGGCGTTTTCAACCTCCACCTCCTCCATTACACCTACATAATAATATTTCCTTCTTGTTTTTCTCCCTCTTTTGGTCCCCTACTTTCACATCATTTACCGGGACAGATATATACTTCATAATTTTCCTCCTTCCCATAACAACAACATTAATAATTGTTGTTTTTTTACAAACCCTGGCATGTTGCGTTATTGATGTAGTTGTTGTTTGCGTCGACGAAGATAATTTGATTGGAAAAAAATAAGAAACAAGTGTCATGATATCCTTTTAATGGGAAAATGTTAATTTAACGCTTCATCTGATAATAAAGTAAATGAGGTAGATGGATGGGTGACTGACTGACTCCTTGCAGGTTACATAGATTAAAATTACCCACACAGAGACAAGCAATCGCATACAATAATGCACATAACCTCATTCAAGTAGAATTCATTACCCGTAAAATCGAATACCTTGGGGTTTTCATTAAATGCATTGCCTGTTTCTTTGACTTTCACCCGGAAAAGTGCACCAAAGGAAATTTGAGTAAATATCAGGTAAATAAGTAAATTAAACGCCAACACGTTGGTTATTTAATGACATCGCTTTGTTGTGCGATTAATTACATTGCATAATGCCAACGATTTTCTTTCACGGAATTCATATAAATATTTTAATGGAAAGCAATAAAGAATTTTACACTTTATGACATTGTCAATAAGATTTACATATCAAGTTTTATATCCCACCACAAACAAATATCTTTTAATCGGGTGATTAAATGTGTTCGAATTTAAGGTTTGCGCAAAGGAGATGAATCCCAAATTTCAAGCTCTCAATTGATTGATCACACAGATTTTTGTGTGAAAAATTACAAGATTTGTATTCTATGGCGTATTTATTTACTCCTGGAGATCATAGACCCGAAAAGTTGATAGTATATCCAAGAGGATTTTAATACATAATTGGTATTAATTGTTCTATCTACTCGGTGTCTACGTTCTATGACTACAGGTGGCTAGGTATTCTCATATTATTTTGTATTACCATTTCCACGCTAAAAGGCGAAAGTGTAGCTCTGATGGTTAAACTATTTTGCATGAAGTTCCGGTTATGGTCAAGGACGACTCCTATAATTTTCCCAGTTGATCAGGTTTTTTAGTCTAGTGTGTAAAAAACACAATTTGAATCTTACGGAGTAATTTTTACTCCGGGAAAACATGATTCGGAAAAAATGCGGCAGGGGAGTTTAGAGACTTGGAGCTCAGTGTTAGTTATGTAGGGTGTCATATGGTAGGCGCCGTCCGACTGTACTGCTTCGCTTATTGGTTTAAAAGCAATTTGTATACAATAATTGATTTACAATAATTTCTAAATAACTATTAACGGGACCTCCCCCAATCTCGATTTGAAAATTTTAAGATTTTCATTGGGCTGGTAAATGAATACCAATGCATGTAATGGTTTGTAACTTTACACGTATATAATTGCAGAGTTAATAGAGAAGAAAAATATCTAACAATAGCAATATGTTTAGTGGGACTTAATGGAACCGCCTCATTTACGGTTTGAACGTTTCTGACGTCTTTTCGAACTGAAAAGCCTGCAATGTCTGCATTCCGTTTTTTTTTTTGTGCAGAATTTTAGGTCAATGTTTTAATATAGCCCCATATAAACATTTGTAAGGTTTTAGGCACATTTTTCTACCGAAAGGGATGTAAATTGTCATCCCGGGTTCATGAAGGTTCAACAACATCTTTGCAGAAAATGTGCGACTTAACCCCGTATATCCATCCCAACTTACTTTCTGAAAGTTTAGCTACATTCTCCAACCGAAGTAACTGTAATTTGGCATTCGGGAATCGTGAGAGGTTAGAAAATTGTTGAAACTTTAATTCAATTTTCTGATCGAAGTGACTGTAATTCTCTGTACATCTTTGCAGAAATTGTTGAAACTTTAATCCAATTTTCTGAAAGTTTAGCTACATTCTCCAACCGAGGTAACTGTAATTTGGCATTCCGGAATCGTGAGAGGTTAGAAAATTGTTGAAATTTTAATCCAATTTTCTGATCAAAGTGGGTGCAATTCTCTGAAGTGACTGAAATTTTCTCTCGAGATGTCCTCTACATTAAGATCCTGCTTCAATATTTGAAGGTCGTGGCCGCAATTTCCCACCGAAGTGACTGTTATTAAGCATTCTGAGTCCTTGGACGGAGAAAAACGCCTTTAAAGGCAGTTTTCAATATAGGTTCGTTCGCTCTTCGATGTGTTGAAAGTTTTAACCGTTTTATTTCTAGATGTTTTAAATTGCACCCATATAATGGTCTATTTCAATTTTCGTTATGTTAAGGTTCTTAGGCCCTGTTTTCGGTATTTTTCTAGAGCACAGCTGGCTGGTCTTATCTGTAACGTCAGTACAAATGCATTAGGTACCGTTCTTCATAATACACAAATTGTATTTTTTCACTCAGAATTGACCTCCTACGTTGCTTAAGAAGCATACGACCATTTGTGTCGAAGAATCCCTTCCATGAACAACTTCGGCAGACAACACTGTCGAGGCACTGCGATCGTATTATCATACCTTGAACCTCGAATAACTTATAACTCGGGAATTACTTAAGTATAGGAAAAAAGTGAATAGGTTTGCGTTAATTGATCTGTAGTTGAAAACTTTTCATGATATTGACCCACAAAGTTTATTTGGGTGGAAGCTGTGTCTGCTTTTAAAACTAGGAGCCTACAAAATGAGGACTACGTCTCTTATGTATCATTTTTCAAAATTTTAATTGCATCTACCTTTAAATGATGCTGACATTTTGAAGCTCGATATTGAGTCTTTTTTAATTTTACTTGCAGTTGCAATGCACAATCACGAATTTCTAAATATCAGTTATATAATTATTGCAGTTGCAAATCTGAGTTATTTGATACATATTTTATGTATGTAGTATGCAGAGCTTCAGGGTAATACTCATCCAAAGGAGAAAATTCTGTGCGATCAAATTTCTAAAAAAAAATCTATTTTTCGGGCCAGAATTTTTAGATCTGTCAATTGAATTATATGGGTACCTGCGATCAGTAAGGTTTTTTACGTTTCGGATGAAATAAAAATTACTGGCCTTCAAAAACACGATATTTGGCAAAAAATGTTTTTGAAAATATCGCGGATTTATTTGCGTTTTCTGTGGATCATTTCCGCTTCAATAAATGACCTCATATGGATTTTGATCTTTTTCGAAAAGAGAACTTTAAAAACTTTCGCCGAAAGAGAGATGTATCCAATTCATCTCAAAAATAGTGTGAGCTGGATCATCCATGGTTCTAAATGGACCACATCGAAATAGGTATAGATCGATGTAGTTTTTTCGGGTGCACGCCAAAATCGGATGCGCGTTAAAGGCATATGGGCCTTTCGGTTATTATTCGCGTTTTACGAGTTTTTGGGTACTTCAATGCAACGTGTAGTACATCTTAGCCGTCAAATGAAATTTCGCAAAATATACATGGATTGGAAGATAAACTTCAGTACTTTCTGGAAACCGCATGCGCATCAAATTATTTTGAGAATTACGCGATTTAGACGTAATGTATATTTTATAATTTAGTTTTATTTTAAGATTTATTCTTATAGAAACCCAATATTTTTCGGAAGGGGCTTGCGATAATCCACAAGGTGTATATAGTTCTCCTGTTAGTTCGTTATTTGAAGGATTTTTTCATCCGAAATTCCTAGAATTTGAAATATACATTCTCATATTATCCTACCAAAAGTTTTTCTATTTCGTTGCGTTATCGCCAATTTCGAAATCTCTATGAACAACAATTTAGCGTCTGGATATTTTTGTTTTTCTTTGTGTAATATGAGTAGTTTATTTCCGAGTCTTTATAAACGTTTCACTCTCATTTTGCTTTTGACGTCTGAAAATGTTTACGCTTTTCTTGCTATTCTGTGATTTATGGACAGCGAAAAATGAGAAGAGAAAAGAATTATTACAAATGGTCAGATTTTCTTTTGTACGCCATTCGGTAACACAAAACTGCCTTTTGGTAAAAAGTTGGACACAAACAAATTTCAATAGTTTCTTATCGCAAGCTTTTTGTGTGGCTCTTTCCAGCCATACACCCAGCCAGTCCGTCAGTCAGCCGTTAAAAAAAAGCCCAAAAACAGATTTGGTGTTGACCTTAATATGCTTGAGTTTCGACTCAAAATGTCTGTGTGAATTGACCGACATGCAATCGCTTTGTATGTTATGCGAGTGTGTGTGTGTGTGTGTTTGTGTGTATGTCCAATTGTATGCAGAAATCTAATCAAACACATTTCGAAGTCATCGCATCTATGAAATTATAGCCAGCTTCAGCGTTTTTTAATGGACTTGCCGTCCTCATAAATCACATTTTTGCAATATGCAATCTGTTATTTTTCTCGTTGTCGTTGTGGCCCCTGTTTGTGCAGCCGTTGTTGAATTGTTCACATAATCGTTTTAATATTTTTCGATGAAAATCCGAAAAAACGAGAATCGAGAAAAAAATTATTATAATAAAGTTTGGGATTACATGTGTGTATGTAAGTATGTGTTTGTGTATAAAATGTAATATTTTACTTTGATTGGAAATTCGATGATGAATGAGCATTGAATGTTGCCTCCCTGCCTCACATCAAACGGTCGTGGTGCAACCACCCCATTTCAAAAGAAATATCCTTGTTCCCATTTCGCATAAAATTTTGGCGGCCTCCACTTCGTTATCCAACACTGAATATTTCCGTTTAATAGAGTGTAAATTTACAAAATTACATGTCATCACTCAGCGAGGATGAGGAGAAAAAGAAGAAGAAGATGAACAACACCAACAACAATCACAAAGCATAAATGAAGTATGACGAAATGTTAAAATTCAGCTATGGGGAAAATTTATTGATATTCGGTGTCAGCGGCACACATGCGGAACAAGGCAATAGCGAAAATAAATACCTATATTGTATTTAAATTCAAAGAAATGTATAGTACCCCGGAACAATAAAAACTCAATTATCCTTATTCGCTTATTGTCCATTACAGTATTTAAGACATATTTTTTTGCATATACCAACCAACCTAAGGGCCTGTAATTTAGAGATCGGGGTTCTTGAAAGATGAAAACCATCATTAGAATAGAGATCAATGTTTTGGCATAGCCCCATTTAAGGACCTGTCCCATTCAAGGTAACTTGACTTTACCACCGGAAGCAACTTTAATTTGTCGCTCCGGGTTCTTGCAAGGTGAAAACCAAATCGAAATGGGTCTCTGTTGTGACATAAAGCTCATATAAAGGACATATCCTATGTTCGCTATTTTGAAGATTTTAGCCGCATTTTTCTATTGACGATTTCTGGTTTCTCTGTTGACATTTTCCCACAGATGTGGCTGGAATTTGACAATTGAGGATAAAAAATAAATTTGCGGAAATTTTGTAATATATATACCATTATCTGTATATTAAAGGTTTTAGCAGCACTTTCTTACCACATTGGCTGAAATTAGTCATTCAGGGTTCTTGGAGAGTGAAAAATATGATTGCGGAAAAATTTGTGATATACATGGACATATTTTGACTAGCCCCCATAACAAAGTGGCTGTAATTCCGAGTTCCTCGTTCTTGGAGTGAGAAAAAACTTATTTTCTGAATGCCCCATGTTTTCACCAAGATGACTGTAATTTTCCAGCTATTTTTCAATAATGGTTCATGTTTTAAATTGTCCAAAGGCCCGCCTTGACTTTCGATATATTGAAGTTTCCCTGAACAGTTTTCAAACAATAATGTAGTTACCTTATAAAGATGCCAACCAATATATCATTTTATACTTGATTCAAAAAAGAATGCTAATTTTTGCTACTACTTCTAGAATTATTGATACTGAAGATGGGATATATTAGTTCGCTTTTTGTCGAAATTTTGAAGATTTTGGCCACGTTTTTTTAAATAATTAGTATGAGGATTGAATAACAAATTGGGACCTTTAAAATAAAGGTGATACGGGTATTATGTGTTTGTGCATATGTTTGCAACAGGCAAAAGTAATCGAGTAGTCCCATGGTTCTTTTGAGAATATACATAGAATCACTTTCTCTGTCGATTTATGCATGTCCGTCTGCCTGCCCGTTCGTCCAAAATCGGTTCCGATTTAGATATAGCTCCGATAAGATTTGATTGAGACGAAATTTTGAGTGTTGTATTGAAATGAGTCTACAATAACGTGTGTTACGTTTTGCGAAAATCGCTTCAGATTTAAATGCAGCTCCCGTATATATTTTCCTCCGATTTTACAAAATCTGTACACCAAATTTCCAATTGAGATGACATAACGTATAAGTTGAATGTCGAATAAATTAAAACGATGTTGAGTTAGCCCGATCAAAATTTGTAACCTCCACCATTCAAAATATGTAAAATTAATGGAAGCGACAAAAATATGATTATCTAATGGGGGGCTAGCGTTTTATGGGGCTACTCCAAACCGGGGATCAATGTTGATCATTTTGGATATTGAAATCATTTTTAGTAAAGAGATGTGGGGATACTGTTATTTGGAGGCTACACTCAAATATGGTTCAATATTTATACCCTTCACCACACTGTGGTACAGGGTATTATGTTTTTGTGCATATGTTTGTAACAGGCAAAAGGAATTGAGACCTTGGGTCTATGTTTCTTTTGTTTATGTTTCCGTCCGTCCATATATTTTTGTGAACACGGTACAGGTCGCATTTATGAATCGATTTGGATGAAATTTGGCACATATCACTTATTGGGCCCAAGGTCTATCCCTATTGAAATTGGAGAAAATTGGTTCAGATTTAGATATAACTCCCATATATAGTTTCGTCCGAATTAATGTAAATGATGCACCAAATTCCCAATATTAGTCCGATTAAGACAAAATTTTGTACGGAGTACAGAATCGGTTCAGATTAATATATAGAGCTCCCATATATAGTTTTGGTGGAATCGGTTTAGATTTAGATATAGCTCCCATATATAGCTTCGTCCGATTTTACGAATCTTCACGAAATTTAGCAACGAGTATGGAATTTAGTTTATAATGTTAAGTTTGAAATCGGTTCAGATCTAAATATAGCTCACATATATACTTTAGTCCCATTGCACGATATTTTGTTGTTGAAATCGGCTAAGATGTATATATAGCACCCTCATATATTTTTGTTCGATTTTAAGCAAATGGACGAGCCTACGTCTGTTCCTTTACATAAAATATTGCATAAGGTAATGGATTGAAGACGTATCAGGTTAAAATGTAGTTTCCATACATATTTTCATCCGATCTCATCAAAATGATGTACCAAATAACTAAAGTTTGTCCGCGTAGGTCCAAATCAAACCTAGAATAACGTTTTAATTTAGTTCTGTGTACTTCACGCAGTTAATTTCGTCCGATCCCATTTCCTCCATAGGCGCTATGTCTATTCTACCTAATGGAAATTGTACATCGTTAGATAAAATGCAAAAAAGCGTAAATAACAAAAAATTGAAAATTGGCTTTTTGAATGAATATTGTGAATGTCAATAAACTACATGTGTTGACAAAGTTTTACACGTCTGCGGTCAATAAAGGAGCTTCTATTAACAGAAAACAAAAAGACGTAACTACAAGTGGGTTTATTTGATAAATGAAAAAAGGTGTAACCAACAAAAAATTCAAATGTTTACTTAATTGTTATGACTGCCATTAAACTACATAACTAAATTTGTTAAAAAAAAATTGTAGTCTATTTTTCGTCATATGCAATATCACCCTGCAGGGCATACTTTTTCATTTCACATGACATGTTTACAGTTTTCATTCAAAACAGTTTTTTGCTTCTCCTACACAATTATGCTTTTGTTAGTTACGCCTTTTTGCATTTTAGCCAACGACATATGAGCATGTCTTGTATGTACCCAAAGTGGTGAAGGGTATCATATAGTCGTGCAACTCGAAAGATATATAGGGACTTTGGTGCACCATTTACATAAAATCGGACGAAAATATATATGGGAGCTATATCTAAATCTGAACCTATTTTCCCGAAACTTAGCACACATTATGCAGGACCTAATGCTACGCTATGCTAAATTTCGTGCACCAATTACACCAATTACATTAAATCGGACGAAAATACATATGGGAGCTATATCTAAATCTGACCCGATTTTCTCGATACTTGATACATTTCATTTAGACTCAAATCAATACGCTATGCAAAATTTCGTGCAAATCGAAAGATATGTAGGGAACGTCGTGCACCGTTTACATAAAATCGGACGAAAATATATATGGGAGCTATATCTAAATCTAAACCGATTTTCTCGAAACTTAGCACACATCTTTCTGGACGCAATACAGTACCCTATGACAAATTTTGTGCAAATGTAAAGATATATAGGAACTTTGGCGCACCATTTACATAAAATCGGACGAAAATGTATATGGGGTCTATATCTAAATCTGAACCGAGTTTTCCCAATTTCCTTGGGCCAAATAAGTGACTTGTGTCAAATTTCATACAAATCGGATTATAAATGCGACTTGTACTTTGTTTACAATTTAACATATACAGTCGGACATGCATAAATCGACTCAGAAAGTGGTCCTATGCATATTCCCAAAAGGAACCATCTATCCTTTTGGGAATTTGGCTCGTTTCCTTTTGTCAGTTACAAACATATGAACAAAGACATAATACCATGTACCACAGTGACGTTGAATATTTGACGTTGCGTTACATCGGGGCAACTTTGAGTTAATATTAATAATTTTTGGTACGTTCATGTGCTATAAAATGAGAACCCAGAATACTAAATTACAGTATTCGGTTGAAAAACGTGTAAAAAATCCCCAAAATACAGAATATTGGGGAGGGGGGTACCATTATATAGGGGCTACCCTGAAATATTAATAATATTTAGTATGGAGATGTGTTTTTGGGAGAGATCAAAATACATAACTACGGACACTCAGGTTGGGCTAGGACCTTGAGCATACCGTCAATAATGTATAAAATGCTCAAAATACGGAACCGTGACCGACATTGATAATTTTTCGTAGTGAGATTTGACAGCCAGTGAGAATCCAAAATATAAAACTACAGCGATTTCGTTTCAAAAATGTATCCAAAGTCCCCAAGTAAAACGTTGACCAATATTGATAGCTTTTGGTAGGCATATTTGCTAGCGAATATACAAAATTACAACAAATTTCCTTGAAAAACGTGTCCAACATTTTCTATATCAAAACGTGGACCGATGTATACCTATACCAAACGTGGACAGATAATTTCACAATCCTATCTGTATTATTGCTCTCTATGACGACTTGAACATACGGATGAATACACGGACATACATACATAGCTTAATCGACATGGAATTTTAGTCTGGAATATTATCCTTGGAATATTATTCTTATTAACAAATAATTATTATTGCCAAAACATCCAATAGCACCAAATTGCAAAAATAGTACCCATTGCATTTAATATTTAAAACTGTAAAAAAAAAACAACATCATCTTGAAACTTACCTTAAATGCATTCCTTTGCTATTCTGATTGAATTGAGATTGACTTTTCATAAGTTCATCACTAGCTCTCTCCTTGCGTTTAATTCACTTTATATTTATTTGTAAATATTCTGCTTTA
>NW_026877758.1:0-22645 GCF_032173495.1 Musca vetustissima | reverse complement strand
AATATGATACTAATACTAATACTAATACTAATACTAATACTAATACTAATACTAATACTAATACTAATACTAATACTAATGCTAATACTAATACTAAACCAGTAAGGAAAGAAGTAAAATCGGACGGGGTCGACTATATGATACCCTTCACCACTTTGGGTATATTCAACATACGAATCCTAAAGGACCAGTAAAATGAAATTGGATCCATAAAAATTTCATTCTGCAACCGATACTAAAGTTTTCATTTGGTCCGATATAGAAGCTATATCTAAATCTGAACTGATTCCAGGAAACTTAACACGCATCATTCTAGACCTAATAAATTACGCTGTGCCAAATTTCGTGCAAATCGACAGATATTAAGGGACTTTGGTGCCGATTTTCGAACCGATTTTCACGAAACTTAACACACATTATTCCAAACCTAATTCATTACTCTGTGCCAAATTTCGTGCAAATTGAGAGATATATAGGGACTTTGGTGCACCATTTACATTAAATCGGGCAAAAATATATATGGCAGCTATCTGAACCGATTTGCACGAAATTTAGCACACGACATTATAAACTTAATTTAGTTTGTTATGCCAAAATTCGTGCAAACCTAATGATTTTCAGGGACTTTGATGGAACATTTACCTAAAATCGGACGAAAATATATATGGGAGCTATATCTGAATCTGAACCGATTTTCTCCAATTTCAATAGGGTTCGTCCTTGGGCCAAACCAATGGGCTGTGCCAAATTTCATCCAATTCGGATCATAAATGCAACCTGTACTTTGCTCACAAAAATATATGGACGGACGAACAGATGTGCACGCATAATTCGACTCAGAAAGTGATTCTATGCATATTCTCAAAAGGAACCATAGGACTATCTGGATTCCTTTTGCCTGTTACAAACATATGCACAAAGACATAATACCCTGTACCACAGTGTGGTGAAGGGCATAAATATATCCCCATAATTAGGGTAAAATATCTACCTTTGGTAAAATTTTCAATGGTTCTATTTTAACTTTTTCTGCATGGACATATGTCAACCTGCAAGAAATCAAAAGGCCTTTTCTACCTAACAACAATTAATATACTACAGGTCCCTAAAAAGTGGACCGATATATCCCATTTTCAATACCCAACATTCTAGAAGTAGTAGCAATGTACGTGCAAAATGTCAAAACTCTATTTCGATATCGTGATTCCTTATGAGGTATCTGCTGACTATTTCTAAGATATTGCAATGTCCTAAAAATTTACATTTAGCTGGACAAATTGAGTGTAGTTTAGAACTAGACAAGTATCAGAAATGCTGAACAATCTCGTCAAATCCAGCCAGGGATCTATATATAAAATTCTCTGGGAATAAGTCTTTTACAATCTAGCAAGCAAGAATGCTAAATTACTGGCACTTCGATGGGAAAATGCTAATCAAATCTTCAGAATACAGATATTGTTTGGGGGATGGCATCGGAAAAACATAGGCATTTCGCCTTTGAGATCAAACCACTTAAATATTCCAATGGTAACACAGTGCGTGTGATGATTATGAAATTAAAAACACAAAATGTTACTCATATGTTTCGATGGCAAACAAAGTTATACGAACAAGTTTCTTTCCACTTCGATTTTGATTTTATTCGACTATAAAAGGAAAAAAAAAAAACAACTTCAAACCACAGCAAAATATTACCAAATCAGCGAAAATACCTCTAGTGGAAGATCAGTGTACTGTGTGGGTGCTTCTGTGCTTCTGTTTCAAATGCATGTGTTACTCTACCGGGTTGTTTTTTATCCTGTGTGAAAATGAAAACCACAACGAAAGGATAGAACATTTCTAGTATATGAGAAGTAGGGAAAAAACGATGAAAAGGAAAAAAACCTGATGCCTTGCATAAATCAGCAAAAAATTTTCGCAAACCAAAAAAATGTACTTTGCCAAACAACATGATAAGAAAGTTTTGTCCAACTTCGGGGGAAATATAAGAAGAATTAAGAAATATGGAAACAAGAACACCAATGTTTGCTTTTTTCGGGTGGTAAACAGATGACGTTTTCATTTTCCTTTATGCACCAGACTGTGCTCACAATGGCAAAACTTGAAAAAGTGTGGACAAATTTCACAAAACTTTGATGTAAATTAAAATATTTGCTGAGATTATTTTTTGGCTTTGCATTGCTTTGTAGTGTTGTGTCTAGATTAAGTCATCTGTGGTCTGCTTTGCATTATTTGCGTTGACATTTACTTTTGCAGTTTATTAATATTCCGAAAATAAACTTGTGGGATTTTTATCTTTCTTGCAGAAAATATACAGTGATTATTTTTGGTTACATAATCAAATATTGTAGATTTGTGGGTGAAGACAAATATTTTTGATTTTATTTATAGTGTATGTAACAACATAAATTCTAAATCATCAAAAATCTGAAATATTGCGATTTTTACTAGTAAACAAAAAATATTTTTTTCAGAAATTAAGGGAAGAAAATAGGTTTCCATAATTATACCCTATACAACTATGTTGTCAGGGTATTATAGCTTTGTGCAGCCCCAAAAGTTTGTAACGCCGCGAAATATTGGTCCTAGACCCACCTTTAAGTATACCGATCGTCATATCTCGATGAGTTTTGGCCAAATAAGACCCCTATTGTTTTTGGAAAAGATCGGTTAATATTTTGGGGATGTAATGGACCAAAAACTTTAGTTTTGTCTGTTTTTCTGGTCACTCCAGAGGCCGCAATTATGGCCCAAACACCGCGAATTTTTGCATGGAGATGGGGATCGGGACAAAGAATAAGTATGCCTGCTTTGATAAAGATCGGTCAATATTTAGCGGGTCAAATGGACCCTGACTTTTGTGTGAAAAATTACAAAATTTGTATTCTATACCGTATATATTTACTCCTGAAGGACATAGACCCAAAATGTTGATAGTATATCTCAGAGGAGTGGTTGACCTTTAAATTGATACCAATTATATTGTCGTATGTACTCGGATGCGGGACTTACACATAAATATTTACAGGTGCTTACGTATTCATGTATTAATTAGTAACCCATTACCAAATATAGAGCTGATCGATTTAAAATTTTCCATGAGGTTCAAGTTATGGTCGCCGACATCGCCTACAATTTTCGTTGATGATCAGATAATAATTTTGGGATGAAGTGGACCGAAAACTTATTTTTTGGTGTTTTTTTCGAGTCGATCTTTAGGCCTAAATTGAAAGCCGAACATCACAACACAACCCACGGCGAAGGGAATCTGGACAAGTGATTAGAAGGGCTGTACTGATTATTTTTAAATATTTGTTGACTTCTCAGAATATAGAACCACAGAAATTTATAGTTTCGTGGAAGTTGTGTAGGGTATCATATGGTCGGCCCCGTCCGACGATACTGCTGCGCTCACTGGTTTTACTTAAATTTGTCGTGGCACAAACTTACTTACTTAGCTGGCTTGTTACAGAACGGTTGTTCCATAAGCCGAGCTTAAAAAAGATTTCCAAGCGCGTCGGTCTTGTGCGCAAATCCACTAATTTGGAAGATCACGTTCCAAGATGTTGTTTTCTACTTGGTCTTTCCATCTAATTCGTTTCCCCTTCTACGGGAACCATCAGTAGGCTCGTTTTTATATGCCTTTTGAGCTGGGACATTCTCATTCATCCGCACAACATGGTCTAGCCGCCGTAGTCGCTGCAGCTCAATACGACTGACTATGTCGATGTAGATCTTTCGGAGAATTTTTCTTTCAAACACCCCAAGAGCTGCCTCATCTGATTGCGCAAGTACCTATGCTTCTGATCCATATAATAGCACGGGTAGTATCAGCGTCTTGTAGAGTGTGAATTTGGTCTGGCGGGAGGTGGCCTTGCTTTTGACTTGTTTGCTCAGACCATAGTAGCATCGGTTGACCATCACAATCCTTCTCCGAATTTCAAAACTGATGTCATTCCTTTTCAATTTGTTCAAAGATGTCTGTTACCGCTCGCAATGTTCGACCCATTATATCGATGTCATCGGCGTAGGCGAGTAACAGGTGTTGTTTGGTGTACAGAGTGTCATTTCTGTTCACCTTTGCGTCTCGTATAACCTTTTCCAGTAGGATATTAAAAAAGATCACACGACAAACTGTCACCTTGTCTGAATCCTCGTTCGGTATTGAAGGGCTCCGATATGTCCTTTCCTATTTTAACTGCTGATCTTGTGCCACTTAAAGTTATCCTGCATAGCCGTATTAATTTTGCAAGAATGCCGAACGTAGACATGGCTTTAAACACCTCTGAACGGATAGGGCTGTCGAATGCGACTTTATAGTCGACAAATAGGTGGTATGTGTCGATGTGTTTTTCGTGGGTCTTTTCCAGGATTTGGCGCAGAGTGAAAATCTCGTAAATGGTGGATTTGCCAGGTCTGAAGCCTCATTGGTATGTTAAAATGATGTCATTGACCATTGGCTTCAATCGTACACACAGCACACTGGATATCACTTTATATGCGATGGGAAGGAGACTTATTCCTCTATAGGTGGCACATATCCTCTTGTCTCCTTTTTTGTGCACGGGACACAGGATGCTGAGGTTCCAATCATTGGGCATGCATTCATCTAGCCAAATTGTACTAATCAGCTGGTGCATGCTGGTACATGCTCCTGATCAGCGTCTGGCCACCAGTCATGAATAGTTTGACTGGTAACCCATCGGCTCCTGCTGCTTTGTTGTTCTTGAGCCGATTAATTGCTTTTATGACCTCATCTTGGCTAGGTGGTATACACTCTATTCCATCATCTCTTTTTGGTTCTGGGGTATCTTCTTCAACGCCACATTTTGATACCAGAAGCTTTTCAAAATGCCCCTTCCAGATCCTCAAAACGCTGTCTGTATCTGTTACCAAGTTTCCTTCTTCATCTCTACAGGAGGCTGTGCCTGCACCAACGCCTTCGGTTTGGTGTTTTACTCGTTGGTAAAATTTCCGGACTTCATTCTGACTCCTGTACATCTCGATTTGCTCACACTCACGTTTTTCTTGTTCTTTCTTCTTTTTTCTGAAAACACGTTTCTCCTCTCTCCTACTGTCTGCAGGGTTGCCCTATACGCTGCGTTTTTCACCTCAGTAGGATTACGACACTTCTGATCGTACCATGGGTTTATTGATGGTGGTTTTTGGTATCCTAGTGTTGCATTTGTAGCAGTTTGTAGGAAGTGGGCAATTCTTTGACATTGTGCTTCTATATTAGTATCGGGACAAGAAGTGCTTTCTTCAAGCAGATGGGTAAGTTGAGCGTAGTAGGTCTCGGCTACCTGTTGTGTTTGCAGCTTTTCGACGTCGAGTTTCCGTGATGTGTTAGATCGCACCTTTGCTGCTACATTAAGACGGGTGCGTACCTTGGCTGCCACAAGGTAATGGTCCGAATCGATATTCGCTCCTCGGATCAATCGGACGTCTAAAACACTGGATGAATGCCTTCCGTCTATCACAACATGATCAATTTGATTTCTCGTTGCTTGGTCAGGAGACATCCAGTTGGCCTGGTGCTGCTAACTACCATGTTTTTGCTGCCGCGAAGTCAATCAACCTCATGCCGTTGTCAGATGTTTCTTCATGAAGGCTGAATTTTCCGACGGTGGGGCCAAAGATATTTTCCTTTCCAATTTTTGAATTCCAATCCTAGCAGAATTTGTATGTCATGGCCGGGCAACGATCATATGCTGTTTCTAGGTGCTCGTAAAATATGTCTTTGGTCTTTTCAACTTTATTCGGTCGGAGCATGGGCGCAAATGAGACTGATGTAGAAGAACTTCGCGTTTATACGGAATATAGCAATTCGCTCATCTACTGGAGTAAATCTGGAGACGAGGTCTTTTATTCTCCTGTTAACCATAAATCCGCAGCCAAATTCATGTCTCGTTTCAAGGCAGCTATAATACAGGGCGTAATCGCCTGATTTACTTACGCCTGTCCCTTTCCATCGCATTTCCTGTAAGGCAATAATATCGGCTTTGTACTTCCTGAGGATATCCGCCAAAGCGAACACTGCCCCTGTTCTGTACAACGTGCGCACATTCCAAGTGCAGATTCGCAGATCGTGGTCCTTTGTACGTTTGCGGGGGTCGTCAACATTAGGGGGGTTTGGTTTTATTTTTCTTTGCTTTTTCATAGTAGGTTGGGTTTTCCGAGAGTGGGCAACTAACCCGACGCCTCAACCCATTTTTTATAGTTCTTGTGGGTAAACTCGTGGCACATATTAGCTCACTATTTCATCGGGTGATGAGAATAGCTCCCCAGGTAGCACCGTGGGGAGGTCAGTGTCCACAATTGAGATGAAAGAGGGACCAAGATAAGCCTGGACTTCGCCATGTTAAAGCCGTTGCTTGGTATCTATCATCCCCTACGCCACCCCGTGGCACAAACTAGTTTTGAATATATTATCATCTCTAGTAAAAAATACAATCGTATCCTTTAGCTAATCCTTATAAATATGTTGGTCATAATTACAATTGTCCTTTTCCACTCTCCCTCTCCGTCCATAAAGCATATTAAGGTTTCACAATTCATTTGTAACCCAACACACACACTCTAACAATGTTGTCTGAAATTTTAATATTTAGTTTCATTCCTTTTTTGCTGTCCTTCCGGGTTTCCTTGCTATGTATTTTGAATGTCGTATAAAATTTTAAATGTAATTCATGTCCTCATAGCTGTTGTTGTTGTTCTTGTTGTTAGTGGTTTTTCAACCATTGCGACTTCCTTGATGGGTTTTGATTTATGATTTGAAAAGTCACAGTGACAAACTTGTCTCGTCTCCTTTTGTTACAAACTTCTGTTGTGTTGTTGTCGTTTTTTTGTTCGTTTGTATTTTGTCATACAAATGAATGAATAAATAAATAACTACAAGATGTTTCCATATAACAATACATATGAATTTTTGTATGGTGGTGGTAAAAAATAGAATAACTTGACATGACGGATAATGAAATTAGGTTTTACTGTAACTCTATAACACATTCTCACAAATGATATAAATATAGGACCCAAAAATAAAAGACCTTTAGGATCTCCGACAATTTCCTGGGAGATATGGGAACAAATATTAGTCAGGATTGTTTAATCCTGTCAATAAGACGGAAAATACATCTTTAGAGGATCATTGACATAAAATCTGTTCGATATTAATATAACTAAACTATATACGGAACCCATATCTACATATATCTGTAGCAATTTCCACAACACTGAATTTACGACATTCTGGAGTCAATTATTTTTAAAATTCCACGCCTATACGTCTAAAGATGGTTGAAAACATTTCTATCTCGCTTACATTTCTTAAAATTATTGAACACAAATCTTTAAAAAATCTATGCCTATGGATCTACGGAAGAATGGAATTCCTTCTTGAGATCTTTTGTGGGTATAAGAACTTTATTCCACTTTTGGACAAAAGGCCTCCTTCAGGTCTTCTCTAAATATAATACCTAATTGTTTCTATAAATACAAATATCCTCCGCGACTTATAAAGACAGAAGAGGACCTTCGGGTTTCTACCGATAGGAAAACCATTCAGATATTTGATATAAAAAATGTCCCAATCAGGTCTTACTGAAAAATTATAATTATTATTGAAGATCTCCACTATTGAAATTATATTGACGTTCCTGGATAAGACATAACAGAACCCCCTAATATAATCTAACTCATACGACCTAAATACATCCAACCTTCTGGTCCCCTTAATAAATCTTTACAGATAAAACATTTCTTAAATATTGTAGTGAAAAATACTTTCTTAATTTAATTTACGAATACTATCGAAAAAATCTTAATTCAGGGCTTCTAGAAATAGCAGATAATCTTTTTATAGCCAAGAGGCCTTTATACGATTTTCTTTTGGTATTCTTAGACGAAATATAGTTCTTTTACGTAGACAGTCATGGGACCTTTAGTCAGGGCTTCTATAAGTAGCAGACATTGTTCTATAGGCAAAATTATTTTTTTTTCTGGTCTTCTTTAGACGAAAGACATAAAAATTTAACTGACAAAAGATTTCCATAAACACAAGGCACGTCCAGGATTTTACCATGCACGGCGTCCTTCAGGATTCAGATCTCTTCAGGCCTTCTGATGATAGAATAACTCCTTTTGGTCTTCTAAAGACAGAAGATCTACTTCAGATCTTCGATATACAGAATAACTTACTCTGGTTTTCTATAGTCAGATCATAGACATAGATATCTATTGACATAATACTATTTTCAGGTCTTCTATAGACAAAAGACATTGCTCAGGTCTTCTATAGACAGAAGACATTTTCAGATCTTCTATAGACAGAAGACCTTTTTCAGGTCAATTATAGGCTGGAAACAAGGGATACCGGAAATAAATCTTTAAAAAACCTACGCTTATAATTCAAGGGATGCTGAAAAAATCTTTAAATACATCTAACCTTCTGGTCTCCTTAATACAATTTTTACGGAGAAAAACAGATCTTAAATATTCTAGTGATAAATCCAATTTTCCTGTTCCTTTTCTAAGACTGTCAGGAATCGTCATTCAGGTCTTCTATCCTTTTTATACCATACACAACTATGTTGTCAGGGTATTATAGCTTTGTGCAGCCCCAATGTTTTGTAACGCCGCGAAATATTGGTCCTAGACCCACCTTTAAGTATACCGACCGTTATTTCTCGACAGGCTGAGTCGATCTAGACATGTGTGTCCGTCCGTCTGTACACTATAAATTGTAGACACGATACAGACCATAGTTATTGACCAATCTTCACGAAATGTTGCATGTTGGATGGGTTCTGCCCAATGAAGAACCCTATTGGTTTTGGTAATTATCGGTTAATATTTAGGGGATGAAATGGACCAAATATTTAATTTTTGTCGGTTTTACTGGTCGTTACAGAGGCCGCAATTACGATCTAAACATCTCGATTTTTACATGGAGTAGGGGATCGGGACAAAGAATTAGCATGGCTGTTTTGCTAAAGATCGGTGTGAAAAATTACAATTTTTTTATTATGGGGCGTATATAATTGCTCCTGAAGGACATAGACTCAAGAAGTTGATAATATAAGAAGAGTGGCTGATCTTTAAACTGATACAAATTATATTACCGTATGTACCGGATGTGGGAGATACACTTAAATATTTACAGGTGCTTAAGTGTTCATATATTATTTAATAAACCATTACCACAATATAGGGCGGAAATATAGCGCTGATCGCTTTGAATTTTTTCATGAGGATCCAGGTATGGTCAAGGACAACGCCTATTATTTTCGGTGATGATCAAATAATAATATTGGAATGAATTGGACCGAAATTTTAATTTTTTGTGTTTTTTCGTGTCGGCGAAGGGAATCTGAGGGCTGTACTGAATATTAGTAATATATGCTGACCTCTAGTCGGTAAAGAGGGAGCAAATATCGCAAAATACTGCACAGGTTCAGAATGTAGTACCACAGAAAGTTTGATTTTCGTGGAGTTTGATATGGTCGTCCCCGTCCGACTATACTGCCCCGCTCACTAGTTTTAGAATACAGAAAACCTTTATAGGATTTTCTTCTGGTATTCTTTAGTCGAAAGATTTTCAGTTCTTTTACGAAGACTCTCGGGGACCCTTACTTAGGCCTTCTATAAGTAACAGACATTCTTCTACAGAGAAAAAACTTCTATACGTTGTTTTCTGATCTTCTTTAGACGAAATATATACAACATTTACGTACACAAGACCTCCTTAAGATCTTCCATAGACAAAAGAGCGCCTAAATAGTAGACCTCTTCAGGCCTTCTGAAGGCAGACACATCTATTAGGCCTTCAAAAGACAGAATAACTCCTTCAGGTCTTCTGTATACCTTATTAAGGTCTTCTATAGACAGGAGATCGCCTTTATGTTATGGTAGAAAACATCATTCAGCTCTTCAATAGATAGAATAACTTCATCAGGACTTCTATAGATAGAATAACTTCATCAGGTCTTCTATTGACAGAAGACTATTTTCAGGTATTCTATAGACAGAAGACCTTCTTCAGGTCATCTATAGGCAGAATGGGTTAAGGGCTGCTGGAAAAATCTTTAAAAAATCCACTCTTATGTGTCAAGGTAAGCTGGAAAAAATCGTTAAAAAAACATTTTTTTGGGTCAAGGGTTGCTGAAAAAATCTTTAAAAAGTCCATGCTTATGGGTCAATGAATGCTGGAAAAGTTCTTAAAAATCCATGCTTATGTGTCAAGGTATGCTGGAAAGACTTTTTAAAAATCCACCCTTATGCATTTAAAAAACTCCATGTCTATGGAGAAAAATTATTTAAAAATCCGCTCTTATGGATTTAGGGATGGTTGAGAAAAATTCTTTAAAAACTCACGCTTATGGATCTACGGATGTTTGAGAATAATTCTTAAAAAAAGTCCACCCCTATTAATCAACGGATTAGGTCCAGATTTACATTAGCTCCCATACATATGTTTGCTCGATTTCATACGAATTACACACCAAAGAATCAAAGTCTCCCCGATTGACATGCAATTTTTGATAGATTTCAGAATGGTATGTGTATCGGGTTTTTAATAGCTTAAAATATCTATGTAGATCAAAAAATCCACGTTATTTTTTATATCTATATTTGAAAATATTCTTTATGGATCTATAATGGGTCAGTTCGAAAAGTCGCCTGAGAGTAATGGAGGCAGACAATTTCTATAAATGTGTCCAAATCAGGCCTCGCATAATCTTAGTTATAATCCTATACGTATTCTATTAAACTCGCCTGGATATTTATTAAGCTAATTGTACATTTTTCTCACGACACAACAATATATCTTCTGCATGGTTCTGACAAATATCTTCTAATTTTCCTAAAAAATATTTTATGTAAAATTCTTAAGACATTAATCATCAACAAAAATGAGAAGTAATAGAAAAAAATACTAAAAACTTACCTTACCCTTCAATAGACGCCAATAGTTGCGAGCACAGCTGCATATTTGAATTTCGAAAGTAATTCTATGCCAATAAAATCGATTGTCTTTCATTTCCAACTCAGCCATACTACCAGACGGAATTTTTTTATTGAAGAAATTCCCTCCTGGGATGCATCGTCTGGCAAATGTGTTCTAGAAAAAAAGAGAAGAAGAAAAAAACACATTCAGGTACGTGTTACTAACTACTTGATATCTATGATTATTTATAAGCTAAGAGGGTAGATAAAGTAATAGCAACGAAACGAAGGAAAAAACGAAGGAAACACTCGCAGGACGTGACTTGACCAGACTCATAAATTTCTTACTAAGTACCTAAAATCAATTTGATATTTGATTTGTTATCGTCGAGATGACATTATTGTTGATAGAATGTTAAAATACGTGTGAAATGATATCCGTTTTGATTACAGATAGCCGTTGGCTGATTGTAGGTTATTAAATTTGGACATTGTAACAATTATTAAATGCTGGTAATAACATCATATTTTATTGCAAATAGAATTTCACATACAATTACGATTTTAATTTAATTTTAAGGTCGCCTACAAATTAGTACCTAATTGATATTAATTTAGTGTTAATAATATTTTATGCTTTTGAAATATGCAAGGGAAAAAATTGAGTTAATATAATATTGCATGAGAAATAAATTCAAATTCGGGAAGGTTCTGGGAATGTTAATTTACAGCCTAACCGATAGGAAAATAGGGCTTTGTCAAAATTCTTTGATGGTCTATGTTTTCGATCAATTGGTATACTCAATTAGCTTCATATCAGATTTATAAAGTTAGGCCCTTTTTGATCAAATCGGATACTTGGGTTAAAAAATCCGACTTTGACAGTTTGTCTGCATTTGAGTAATGGTCACTTTGCGGCTTTTTCGTATATATTTTTAACGTGTTTATTTACGATGGCATAGTTGAGGTATTTCACCTTAAGCGTTATCAAAAATTGTTCACAAGTAAATGCCGTACAGAATCTGATGTTCATCCTCTGACTATAAATAATCTGAAAGATCCTTAAGAAGATATTTTGTCTATATAAGGCCAGAGTAGGGCCTCTGTCGATTGAAGATTTCAAACAACTTTATTGTCCTTTGATGATCTGAAGGTAGCCTTTTGTATAACGAAAACATGGAGAAGATCTAGATTATTTGAAGAATTTTGTCTGTATATCGATGACACGAGGAATATTTGCCGTCAATAAAAGTCCTAGAGAAGGTATCTTGTCTATAGAAGACCTGGAGTAGGTATTATTTCTATAAAATATCTGAATAAGCTTTTCTGCATATAAAATACCAGAAGAAGATATCCAGTCTATAGAAGATCTGATGATAGCCTAATGTTAAAAAATCCCGAAGTAACCATCGTGTCTATAGAAGACTTGAAGAGACTTCGGAGAGGACCTGAAGACTATCTTCTGTCTATAGGGGACATGAAGGAGGTATCCTGTCACACATGGATAAGATATCATGTCTATAAAACACATAGAGAAGTTATTATGTCTATAAAACACCTATAAAAGGTATCCTGTCTATAGAAGACAAGATGAAAGTCTACTATCTATAAATTACAAAATGGATGTATTTTGTATTTTAGAGACCTGGGGAAGGTCTTCTGACTATTGATGGTCAATAGAAGAAATGGTCTCTTGGAAGATCTGAAGAAGGTACAAAGCCGGTCGAATACCTGAAGGAGGCCTGCTATCTATAGAAGACCTTAAGGAAGTCTTCTTTCTTTAGAAGACCTGAAGAAGGTCTACTCTCTATAGAAGACCTGAAGAAGGTCTTCTGTCTATAAAAGACCTGAAAAAGGTCTTCTGTCTATAGAAGACATAAAGGAGGTCTTCTGTCTTTAGAAGACCCGAAGAAGGCTGAAGAATAATTCTGTCTATAGAAGACCTGGTGAAAAAATTTCTGTTTATAGAAGTCCTCAAGAGGTCTTTTATCTATAGAAAACCTAAATGAGATATTCTGCCTATAGAATATCGTGATGGAGGTCTTCTATCTATAGAAAACCTGAAGGATATCTTCTGTCTATAGACCAGAATGGGGTCTTCTGTCTTTAAAAGACCTGAAGAAAGTCTTCTGTTTTAGAAGACTTGAAGAAGGTTCTCTGCCTTTAGAAGACCTTAAGAAGTTCATTCTGTCTATAGAAATCCTGAAAAAGAACATATGTCTATAGGAGACCTTATACAGCTAATTCTGACCTGGTGAAGATATTCTATTCATAGAAGTCGTGATGGAGGTTTTCTATCTCCAGAAAACCTAAATGAGATTTATTGTCTATAGAAGACCAGAATGGGGCTTCTGTCTATCGAAGATATGAGTGGGTCTTCTGGGGAAAGCCAGAAATATGTCTTAAAGCTTTGGATTTGAAGGACTTGGACCGTTTTAAAAAAGGTCTGTTGAAAGTCTTCTGTATAGGAAGGCATAAAATAGGTCTCCTGGCCGTATAAACAACATACGTGGAATAGGTTCTATCGCTTGTAGACGTGTAGCTGACTTCCTGAAAGTGATATTCTATATAGAGAGATATGTTATATATAGATATATAGACAATGCCTGGAGGTTGCCTTGTTCCAATAGAAGACCTATAGGAGGTCCTTTTGTCAGTAAAATACCTGGATGTGGTTTTTCGTTTAATGAAGGCCAGAAGAAGATGGCGTAGAGACTTTCTGTCTATATAAGGATGTCTGCTCCTGATAGAAGCCCTGAATGAAAATTCCCCTACAGTCTTGGTAAAAAAACTGAAGGAGATATTCATCACTAGAATATTAGTAATTTTTCTCCATACAAATATTTATTAAGAAAACCAAAAGTTTGGATGTGTTTCGGTCGAATGGATTAATTTATATCAGAGTGCTCTGTTATTCATATATCTTATTTTCATACGAGGGAAACTTCTATATATAGAAAGTGTCAAAGTTTTTATTAGGAGACCTGAAGCGCCTTTAATATCCTAAAAAGGCCTCAAGTATATTAATTTTTCGGAAAGACCCCATGGACCTTAGTTATATCAAATGCTTGAATGTTTTTCCTATCGGTAAGAAAACCTGAAGGTAGACTCTTTGTAGAAGTGTTGGTGGATATTTTTTACCTATAGGAGAAATAGGTCTTATATTTAAAGAAGACCTGAACGAAATATTCTGTCCAAGGAGATATGAAGGTGTTCTATTCATATAAGATTTCAAGGAGGAATCCCATTGATATTTTACTTGAAGGAGGACTTCCATACATATAAGACTTGTATGGATGTCTTATGGTCGTAGTAAGGGTCTTTTATCTATAGAAGAAGATCTGATGAGATACGTATAGATAGCTGGAATGGAGGAGAGCCGTGGGATATTTTGTAGTTTTTTTTTAATTATTTCTAATTATAACCTATCTAGTGGTTACTTTTTTCCAAATCAACCCTCTGACTCCCATTTCACATCTATAATTTATGGTATTTTTATTATATAATTTTTGGTATTTTTTAGTTCGTTCGATTTTGTATTTAAAATTATCTGCCTTTTGTATTAAATTTAATTTTAATTATGTATTTAAATTTCTAACAAATATATTTATTTCTTTCCCATCATCATTAAAATCAATTAATCTTATATTCCATGTCTTCGAAGACTTCCTACAACAAAAAATGTTCTTAGAGTATAGTTCCCAAAGAAGAAAATTCCTTCAATAATAAGACACATCCCTCACTAATCATCCATGAAGCACGTGCTGCACAAACCTAAATTCAATTCGTTCAAATCAGCAAAGCATTACAACGCAGTCGTATAACTTAAGAGTGTCATTTACACTTGAAAGAGAAACGGCGAACAAAAGAGAGCGCCATATTAACGGGAATATGTCTTATACGAAATAGTGGGGAAATTTTGTCGGTTATATGAATTGCATATGAAAATTATTATTGAAAAGGTCATGTAAGGTATTGTTTGTAAACACACAATAAGAGTATGTGTTGTTGTGGAAGAGCAGGAGAGAGTAGAGTGTCGAACATTTTGGAGTTTTGAACAGCTGATATTTGAACCAAATATGAAGTTATTGCCACTGTGGAGCTTTGTGAAAATGTATGCTACGTTTAGTAGGCTGCGGAATGTCATGAGTGTAAGATGTAATGTACGATTTCTTGTTAATATGAATATCATATAAAAATGCATAGAAAGTAAATAAAGAGATGAATAGTTATAGCAATGTTCTTTGGTATCTTCTCATTGAAAGTTTTAAATTCAAAGATATTGGGACAATTTTTATAAGCCAAAAATGTCCATTTCAGGTAGAGGAACGTTATATATTTCAGATATGGAGTCTGTGAGCTTACAGCAGTAAAATTGTGTATCATTGTGGGTCACGGTTAAAAATGATTGCCGATAATATAAAAATACTCGTTGAAAAGTTTATATAAAATTTTAATGCAAATACTGAAATGACCTGATGATAAAATTGTCTCAATTTCAACAAAATTGGCTATAATTTGGATTGCGGATTATCATTGAGTAACAAACGTGTCTTTCTACCAAACATTATTTCAGTATTTTAATCAATGACCATAGCTCTACAAACCATGTTCCAAAATAATTTGGTCAATTCAAGTTTTAAGTTATTTTATCGCCATTTTCGATCTACTCTATTGAATTTTCACTATTCTCTTGCAGATATATGTGATACGTAGTCTTTATTTATTTCATAAAGCCACTAATTTAATTATGGCGAAAAAATATGATATTTGCAAATGAATATAAGTAAATAAATAATTAACCACAATCTTTAGAGCCACACAAATTGTATCTCATGACATAATTTTAAATGTTTTTTTTTTTTCTAAAATATCAAAACCCCAAACGTGGACCAATATTGATATGTATATAAAATCCTCAAAATACTGTACTTTAGAGGAAAAATTTACGATGACGATATACCTAAATGGTGATTACATCGTGAAGGAATTGTCGAATATTTGGGGTTATCATTATATGAGGGGTTATGTCTAATTAGGGATCGATATAGCTCAATTTCGAACCCAATATATTAGTTTTGTATCTCAATATCTTCCTTCACGCTAAGTATTAAAAATATGGGGGCTAGCCCTAAATGTGGGTTCGAGATTTTTATCTCGATATCCTCCGAAGGTTGAATGATTACGCAACATGACAAAACTGTCTTAGAATTCCATATTTTGTAGGGTATAAAGAGACAATTTCGAGTAACGGTTAATATGGAAGATTATGGTGCCTTTATGGAGACAACCCCAGAGCACGGGAGAAATCTGCTATTTTAATATAAACCAGTAACACTTCACCACTTTGGGTATATTCTACATATGTATCCTAACAATTGCATGCCAATGTTCCTTCGAGAGTACATTGACTTGAATTGAAAGAATTTAAATATGTGATCTTTATCTATAATTAAACCAACAAACATCAATCCATTCGGGCATATTTAGAGTCCTTTGCGTACAATGGGACAAAGTAATGTAGATCGAAACATAACACACATCATTCTAGACCCAATTCAGTACGCTATGCCAAATTTCGTGGAAATCGAAAGATATACAAGGGCTTTGGTACACCATTTACATTAAATCGAACGAAAATATATATGAAAGCTATATCTAAATCAATTTTCACGAAACTTAACACACCTCATTCTAGACTTAATTTATTGTGCTAAATTTCGAGCACAATTTTGGAGCACCATTTACATTAATTCGGACAAAGATATATATGGGAACCTTTTTTTCCCAATATCAATACGGTTCGTTCTTGGGCCAAATAGATGAGCTGTGCCAAATTTCATCCAATTTGAATCATAAATGCGAGCTGTACATGGTTTACAATTTAACATGGACAGACAGACTCAGAAAGTGATTCTATGCATATTCTCAAAAGGAACCATCTCGATTCTTTTTGCCTGTTACAAACAATGTGCACGAAGACATAATACCCTGTATCACAGTGTGGTGAAGGGTATAAAAAGGGTTATGTGGCTAATATTGATAATTACAGATTATTCGATTGAAAACCCCCCAAACCCTCAAAATACCGAAAATTTGATAATACGGGGTCTACAAAAAAAAAAAAAAAAAAAAGATCAATATTGATAATCTTTCGCGGGAAGATTTGTTACCCAATTAGAACCCAACATACCAAATTGTCACTGTAATCAATTTGATTGAAAAACTTGTCCAAAATCCTCAAGATCTTCATATTTTGAAGGGCGGATTTATATGAGGCCTATCCATATGTTGATCCTAGAACATACACTGTGAAATTATAACCATTTCGTTCGAAAAATCGAAAATGATGTAGAGCCCTTATATGTAGCTATGCTCAAACATGGACCTATATATCCTCTTCGAGCCCGGAAATTCAACTTACTGGCACTTTCGTTCGAAAAATCGAAAATGATGTAGACCCCTTATATGTAGCTATGCTTAAACATGGACCTATATATCCTCTTAGAGCCCGGAAATTCAACTTACTGGCACTTCCGTGGGAAGATGCTGATAAAACTTTGAAATTATTGACGGGGCCGGACTTTGTCAAATTTTTCATCAAATCGAATTTGTTCTCCAAAAATGTTTTTTTTTTTCTTTAAACCCCGGTAGAAAACTACAGATAAATTCTTCAAAATATCGAAAACGTGTACCGATATTATAAAAATAGTAATGGTTTAACCATTATATGGAAAAACGTGGGCCAATATTAATCATTTTTGGTAGGGGGATTTTCTACTCAATGAGAATCCAAAATATGAAATTGCAAGTAATTTGGTTGTAGCACGTGTCCAAGCTCCCCAAAATACTGAAATTAGGGGATGTATAGTTATATGGGGGATATCCTAAAAAGAGCACAAATATTGATCATGTTTAGTAAAGAGGTTTGACAGCCCATTATAACCTGAACCTAAAAAGTGCATCAATACAATTTACAAATTATACCTAATTCGCTTTAAAATAAAAAAAACCGTGAGCGGAGCAGTATAGTCGGACGGGGCCGACCATACGATACCCTACACAACTACCACGGAAATCCATCCTTCTGCGGATGTTTATTTCGAGCCTGGGCTATATTTCGTGATATTTACACTCTTTTGACCGATTAGAGATCAACAGCACCTCTTCCTTACACTGACATATTTTCCGAATATTCCCAATATTCAGTACAGCCCTGCTAATTACTTAACCAGATTCCCTTCACTTTAGGTTGTGTTGTGATGTTCGGCTTGTGGCCTATAAATCGACTCGAAAATACAATATATATATATATATATATTTTTCGGTCCACTTCATCCCAATTTTGTTATGTGATCATCACCGAAAATTATTGGCGTTGTCCTTCACCACAACTGGAACCAAATGGAACATTTCACAGCGAACAGCGCTTTATTTGCTTGAATATGTAAGCAAATAAATATTTAGGTGAACTCCCACATCCGAGCTATACAAAACAAATTTTGTCATTTTTCACACAAAAGTCAGGGTCCATTTGACCTGCTAAATATTGACCGATCTTTATCAAAACAGGCATTCTTATTCTTTGGCCCAATCCTCATCTCCATGTAAAAATTTGAGATGATTGCGCCATAATTGCGGCCTCTGGAGCGACCAGAAAAACCGACAAAAGTTAAGTATTTGGTCCATTTCATCCCCTAAATATTAACTGATCTTTACCAAAAACAATAGGGGTCTTCATTGGGCCAAACCCATCGTACATGCAAAATTTCGTCAAGATTGGTCCAAAATTCTGGCCAGTATCGTGCTTACAAATTATAATGGACAGACGGACGGACACACATGTCTAAATCGACTCAGCTAGCCGAGATATATAATGGTCTAACTTAAGGCGTGGATTGTCTACAAAATATGTTTTAAGCTCCAAGTTCAGGCGTGAACTTTTTAGAAAATATTTTTTTAAGTTCCAACATCAGGTGCGAACCTTTTACAAAATATTTTTTTCAAGGAAACACTTTAAAATGTTCACCTTCTAGAGTCCTTAAAAAGTATTCACTTTCAATATTCCTTAAAAACTGTTCTTTAAAGAATCTATGCCTTCTGTAGTGCTTAATAAAATATTCTTTAAAGAATCCACGCCATCTATAGTCCCTAAAAACACTCTTTAAACAAATTCACGTCTTATAACAAATATTCATTAAAAAATCTACGCCTTCTATAGTCCCTAAAATGATATAAACGATAATAAAGGCATATATTTAAAAAAAAACCTTATTTTAAAATAATTTCCTTCATAAATATTCGTTTCGTAATGCTTTGCGAATTTTCGTCTATAAACAAAAATAATACCCTCCTAAAATAAGTTTACTCGTTTTTTATATATTCAATTAGCAGACATGAGGGGAATGAGCAGAAAACTCAAATTTAGGGGAACACAAATTTTCAATGGCAATTTCGTGTGTGTTAATGTCATCAACCTTTGCCACAATATATCGCTTTAGCAGCAGACCGCAAAAATGAAGGCTAAACACACATAGTTGAGGTTAACAAAACTATTTCAATTCACCATTTGTGATAATATTCAAGTCATGATTTAGTTTTCAAATTTAACTAACCACAAATAGAATTCGAAATGCTGTTTTCCTCTGTTTTTTGTTTCTTTATTTTTTGGCTGTACGATGTTGCAGTCATATCGCTTAACTCCAGTTGTTAACCTTTTCAACATGATTGTTTTTTAATTTCTGTAAAAAACCTCTGCACACACACTCAAACACACACATACTCACACTCTCAGCCATACATTAACACAACAATTAGAAAAAATTGTTTCCAACAGCCTCCACTACTGTGCTGTGTGCACCACTTCTACAGTGCCGGTAACCGCTCTTATCATTTGCTCTGATGCTCTGAGTTTAGGGAAGGAAAAAAATAGTAAACACCAAACATCGTACTAATGTTCCATTGCAATTCATTCGACTGAGGCCAACGAAAAAATGGGGAGAAAAATACGTTGTACAACGACGTTAAACCTGGTATTATGTTGCTGTTGTTGTTGGTAGGTTTGTAGTTTCGAACTATTTTTTCTGTTGCCCAGTTGCTGTTTTCGGGTGTTGTTGCTGATGACGATGTTTTGGCCTAGGATAAACGGAAAAAACTCTAAACTAAGCAAATTCTGAACATAGTTTTGTCCCGGGCAAGTTCGTTTTGAGGCTGCCGCGTAGAGTTAGTAGAGTTTGCCATTGGGTTCAAAGAGGTTGACTAGGACAGGGTGTCTGCATTTAAGCAATGGTCACTTAGCGGCTTTTTCGTTTATATTTTTTAAACTTGTTTATTTACGATGGTGTGGTTGAAGTATTTAGCTTCAAGCGTAAGCAAAAATTGTTCACAAGTAAATGCCAGGGTTACCCGTTTTTGTTGAGGGAGGATTTGAAATATGTTTAGAAGACGTAAATATTTTCTTCTGATTTTAAAATACCTACATACATTGTTCTAGCTATTGCAACTTTTAAGAAGGTTTTTTGTGTATATAAGACGTTAGTAAGGCTTCCTGACGAATGAAGATCTCAAACAATTTTTTTACCTATTGCAAATCTGGAGGTAGGATAAGTGGAGAAGGCCCTGTTTCTATATGAGCTCATCTTCCTATAGGAAACCCAAAGAATTTCTTCTGTCTATGGAAGACAGGGGAATATCTGCTGTCTATAAAAATCCTGGAGAAAGTCTCCTGCCAATAGAAGAAGACCTGGAATATATATATATATATATATATATATTTTTTTTTTAGAAACAATACTATAAATAGCCTAAAGGAGCTTTTCTGCAAATACAAAATTCGAAGAAGGTTTCCCGTCTATAGACCCGATGATAGTCTAATACCTATAAAAATCCAGAAAAAAACTCTCGTAAACAGGAGGACTTGTCTAATCTGAAGTCTCTCTTCTGTCTACAGGAGGCATGGAAAATATATCCTGCCTATAAAACACATAGAAAAGGTTTCCTGTTTATAGAAGACAAGATGAAAATCTATTATAAAAAGAAGGTCTTCCGTATTTAAGAGACATGGAGAGGGTCTTCTGGCTATTCAGGGTCTATAGAAGAAACGGAAACGGTCTCCTGTATGTAGGAAGTCATTAAGAAGGTATTCTGTGTATAGAAGTCCTGAAGAAGGTTTTTTGTCTACGTCTGAAGGAGGTCTTCTGTCTATGGAAGAGCTGAAGGAGATCATCTCTCTTTAGAAATTCTGATGAAGGTCTTCTATCCGTAAGAGACCTTAAAAAGGATTTCTGTATTTTGAAGATCTTCTATCTACAAAATATCAAAATATCTGATGAAGACCTTCTGTCTATCTTTGGAAGCCCTGAGGGAGATCTACTGTTTTTAGAAGACCTGAATGAGATCTTCTATCTTTGGAAGACCTGATGAAAGTCTTCTATCTATAGAATACCTGAGGAATTTCATCTGTCTATAGAATACCTGAAGGAGGTCTTCTGTCTATAGAAGCCCTGATGAAGGTCTTCTGTCTACAAAACAATTCTGATGGTCTTCTGTTTTTAGAAGACCTGAAAGATGATTCTTATAGAAGACATGAATGGTGGACTTCTGTCTTAAGAAGATCTGAAGGAGGTCTTTTGATTTTTAAGACCTAATGAAGATATTCAGTATTTGGAAGACCTGAGGCGGGTCCTCTGTCTTTGAAGGATTCCTTTTATCTTTAGAAGACCTGATGAAGGTGTTCTCTAAACGACAATAAGGAGGTCTTCAGTCTTTTTGAGGCCTGGAGAGAGTCTTCTGGCTATTGAAGGAGGATTTCTGTCTCTAGAAGATCTGAGGGAAGTCTTCTGTCTCTAAAAGGGCTGAGGGAGGTCTTCTTTCTATAAAAGACCAGAAGAAGGTTATCTGTCTATAGAAGACTTGGCGGATGACTTCTGTCTTTAGAAGATCTGAAGGAATTCTTCTGTCTATAGAAGACCTGAAGACTTTAGAAGAGGCGATGAAAGTCCTCTGTCTTTAGAAGACCTGAAGGAGGTCTTCTGTCTTTGGAAGGCCTGAAGGAGGAGATCTCTCTTAAAAAGACCTGAAGGAGGTTTTCTGTTATTAGAAGGTCTGGGGGAGTTATTCTGTCTTTGTGTCTTCACCTTCTATAGTAATTAACCAGTGAGCGGAGCAGTATAGTCGGACGGGGCCGACCATATGATACCCTACACAACTTCCACGAAACTATAACTTTCTGTGGTTCTATATTCTGAGCTTGGGCAATATTTCGCGATATTTGAACCCTCTTGACCGACTTGAGGTCAACAAATATCACAAATAATCTGTACAGACCTTCTAATCACTTGTCCAGATTCCCTTCACCGTGGGTTGTGTTGTGATGTTCGGCTTTCAATTTTGGCCTATAGATCGACTCGAAAAAAGCACCAAAAATAAGTTTTCGGTCCACTTCATCCCAAAATTATTATCTGATCCTCACCGAAAATTATAGACGTTGTCGGTGACCATAACTTGAACTATATTTCCGCCCTCTAGTGGATTACTAAATAATATATGAATACGTAAGCACCTGTAAATATTTATGTGTAAGTCCCGCATCCGAGTACATACGACAATATAATTGGTATCAATTGAAAGGTCAACCACTCCGCTTCAACATACTATCAACTTCCCGGGTCTAGGACCTTCAGGTGAAAATATATACCCC
>NW_026877757.1:0-222820 GCF_032173495.1 Musca vetustissima | reverse complement strand
AATGTAGTACCTGATATGTTATCTCGGTTAGGCATGGAAGAAATATATATCGACACAACTTCTCTAATTGATCTTAACTCAGAAGAATTCAAAGATCCGAATTATTTGAGTCTAATAGACACGATAGTATAGCAAAGACTATACATAATATAAGGCAATATTTTTATTGGCCATCAATGGTCACAGATGTAAAAAACCACATTAATAGTTGTGATACGTGTAAGGAAATAAAACACCCTAAACAAACCCTTAGACCACCTATGGGAAATGAAGTGATCACGCTACGGCCATTTCAAAAGGTCTACATTGACTTTTTAGGACCTTATCCTCGGTCTAAGTCAGGTAAAACATTCATTTTTATAGTTTTAGATCACAAAACCAAATTTGTATTATTGAAACCAATGACAAAAGCGACAGTATCACTGGTGAACAAATTCCTTGTTGAAGAGGTATTTTATAAATTCGGAGTTCCAGAATATATACATTCAGATAATGGAAAACAATTTACCTCAGAAGCCTTTAAAGACCTTTTAAAACTGTTTGGTGTAAAACACATCCGTTCAGCAATATATGCACCACAATCAAATGCTAGCGAGAGAGTTAATCAGACCATATTAAGTAGTATTCGTAGCTACCTTAAATCTGATCAGGCTAAGTGGGATGAAAAACTACCCAAAATTGAATGTGCTTTGCGTTCTACCATTCATGCCTCAACAGGTACTACACCTTACTTTGCACTAACAGGTTACCAAATGATAACCCATGCAGATGCCTATAAGATTTTAAAAAAATTAAATGCCTTAGAAGACGGACATATTGATGTACTACCTAAATCCGATCAAATGCAACTATTACACCAGAAAATTAATAAGAACATACACGAGGCTTACGAAAGAAACAAAAGGTCATATAATAAAAGAAGTAGAGTTGTTTCCTATAAACCCGGTCAAGAAGTATATCGAAAAAACTTCGTCCAAAGTAATTTCAAAAAGGGTATAAATTCAAAGCTATGTAAACCCTGGATTAAGTGTAGAATAAGACAAGTTCTAGGAAATTGTCTTTATCTAATTGAAACCCTAAAAGGAGACCTAATAGGAACTATTCACGCACAACATCTTAAACAGTAATGTTAGTTATAATACTTATGACTATAATTAATCTTAAAATCTAAATTCTCACCAAATTCCAGGTAAAGATTTTAAATCATATCCATTTAATGATGCTTAGTTCCGATAAATTCAAATATCCATACTGTAAAAGTTGTATCCATTCACTACCTACAAAAAGAAACAGATTAATAATCGAACTAATAATAATAATAAAATCTATTATAAACTGTAGACACAATTTTCGTACAAACCACACACACAATGAAATTCCATCTATCCACATAGTCCTCATGAAGTACCTGAAAAGAAATAAAAATCTGATTAGACACTCATTAACACTAGTACACATTTGGAAAAATACTTTCCTTTCAATAAATCTGCCTAAAAACATGGATGCTTAATTCTGGCCGATTCAATGTAGTCTGTCTGTTTACATTCCAAAAAAATTATAATGACCTGTAATGAAAGTGATTATAAATACTGTTCGCAAAATAATTATCCATACAATTCATACCATTTTGTTGTTCTAGCTAATTCCCAACACTTTTACACTCCACAGGCTGCGTGAAAAGTATTGGCTTTGTGACAACCACCTTCTGGTTGTGTATGAATACCTTAGGCCATACTTCATATTTTGTCTCATCAATCCAAACAAATGTATTTTGTGGGGCATCACACAAAATATATTGTTTATTATGAATGAATTGCTTTTAATATTCATACTTCACCCGTCACCACATCCATGTGTAACTACACTTCTATTAAACAAATTATGATGTTATCCATCGGAACGGCTATGTTACAGACGACTCTGAAGGTACCAATGTTTGTTCCAAAACATATTTCGTCTAGGTTCTCTTTCACAGATCTGGACAAACTAAAATGTTTATTATTAAGGATACCACCAACATCGTATCCCGAAGAAGAGGATTTTTCGTTATTATTTCAGGCATTTGGCTGCCTCATATTTTCCTCATCATGTCTTTCAATCCTGAAAGAAAAAAAGAAAACATTTATCCAATTTGTTATTAATTATTTTGATAAGCACTTACCCTTTTTCCATCATTCATTGTGAATGAACATATACCACCAGCAGCAACCAACTGAAAACACCAAACAAATATAATCACCTCCAAAGTATTCTCGATGGGAAATATATACCTCGATGGGAAATATTTGCACCAAACCAAGCAGCAACTATATTTGTCGTCCCCATCCCTCCTTTTTTGTATTTTTTTTTAACAATAATATTATTCGGATTCACCGACTCACCAATCCAATAAAAAAATGTAAACAAAAGATCTATAGGGATTCTTAGATCGAAAACTGACCTTTTCGCTTTTGATGGCGTTACTACACCAAACTGTTCCCAGGTGAAATGTTGTACGATCGGCAGTACAAAATGTTGGATATGTCGATGTTGAACAATAAATCGCATCATATCCAAACAAATATATAAAAATGATTTTTATCATTTTTATGATAATAAAATAATAATAACAATTGTTGTAATATTGATTAATAATATTAAAAATAATAATATTAACAAAAAAACATAAATAAATTATTAAATAATCAATGACATCACTGCCCCCTACAATTGCCGCCGAACATTAAAAATTTGCAAGATCCCTCTATATGGATCGCCAAACATTAAAAAAATTTAGGACCCACCATAGTTGGAAAAATCCGATTTTTCATCACTGGTATGAAAATCCAACGTGTGAGGCTAACCTTAAAAAGAATCACAGTGAACAATCAGTTTGTCACATTGAATACGAGAGGTCACCAAAAGTCAAGCAAGTCAAGTGGTGAAATTTTATCATTAAAAAAATAGAAAATCACGATAAAATTGTAAAAAAAAATATACAGTTATATATTTTTAAAATCGATAATTAATAATTTCCGGATAATTTTGTTGGTTAACAAAATTTTAAGATAAAAAAAATCGACTGAACAAGATATTCGGAATATAGTGGTAAACCAAAAATACCACAGCTAAACTATTTGCTGATTTTTTTAACCGCGGCAATCAGCAAATATAAGCTGTGAAATAAAGGCGGATACACCACATATCACAAACATATTTCTATGGTGACAGAAATAACAAAATGAGCCTAAAAGAAACCCCACAAAACATTAATTAAAATCCTCAGGTTTGGAAAATAGAACCAAAATTTGAGTGAGTACCAAAACCCAAAAAAACTTGCTATAACCTCAAACCCAAAAGTTGCCATAAAGAACCATAATCTAATGATCCACGTGATTACATCATTCACAATAATTACATAACCATTTTCATTTTATAAAGAATATTTTAAGGCGTTAGTAATTGCATTACAATTATACCGTATTAAGGGTATTCACGAAAATATCCTACAATAATTAAAATTGATTTAAAATAAAAAAAATATATATACTTAGAGAAAACATATAATTTGCATAAAAAAATTCTATGATATACGATAATATAACTTAAAAATAATTTTTAAAAGAAAGAAATATGAAAAATTAAAATAAGATACCTAAAGTAAATATTAATCAATAATACTAATTTAAAAATACATATAAATATAAAAACAGATAAATAAAAGAAATTGTATATATAATATATAATAAATAAAATAATGTAAGAAAACATAAAAATAAGTGCATGCTATTAAAAGTTAAAAAGACATATTATATATTATAAAAATCATATTCTAATCAGAAAGAATAAGAAAATTTACTATTAAACTATTGTGTAAAATATTTAGAAATACTTCAAATTTAATAAATTGGTTTAGAAGAATAATAACTAAATTTAAATTTGTAAATTTAAAAAAAAAAAACGAAATTAAAAATGAATATTATTTATCTGATGATTTTTTGAAACTTGTTAATATTTAATCAAAATGTATTGATTTCTAAACTAAAAATGGGTTGAAAATTAATTAGATAGCGGCTGATTTGATTGTGTTTGGGGTATTTTCAAAAATTAATGGCATGAAAATACCATGGCTGACTGAAAAATGTCATAAGGGGAGGGAAAAGCCATAGAGGTGTAACATCTAAACCTCGTTAAAGTGGAAATCTATATGGTGTTCAATTTAAACTATGGCTTAATGGTATAATATTTTGGAATACATCCGATTAATAGAATTAAATTTAACTTATCATTTATTTAACTTCGTTTGAATTCAAAAACAGGTATAAAATTTTATATTGACATTTAAAGCGGAAAGAATCCACCCATTTCCGGCGAGCTAAGCCGCAGCCTAAGACCTGCATACCAAATCCGCTTAAAACTAGTGTCACAATTGTGTTGAATAAGAAAATGTAAAGAAAAATGTTTACTTAAACCGATCCAAACATTTTGTACCCTCTATCAGAATGTTTTCAAACTGCAAATGCATGCATTCGGATTTCGAAGCAAAATAGTAGTTCTGTTACAAGTTTTGGAACTTATTACTCGAAAAGCCTTCTTGTACCCATGCAACTAGTAAAATATTTAACCTAATCTAAGAGATTTGACGTTTACTTTACAAACTCTTTACTCTAGAAATTGGGCCGAGTAAAAATGGTGGACATGAATGCAACATTTCATTGGGTGTTGTTTTGATTTTAAAGTTGTTTTTATAAAAAAAACATATTTTGTGTATGTGTGTGTTCAGTTTTGAATACCATGACAAATAAATTCTAATTAAATTTTAAAATATTCAAATTTAAGTCTCAATTTAGATTAGGCGAGTTTACTTGCGGCAAGTCTTTGACTGTAAGAGAGAGGGGCAAGGGGAATCAAGAAATATTTTCGAAACTGAATTGCCTTGTATAGACGCATGAAGCAAGTTCAAAAGGGAACGATAATAATTGCCGCAAGTAAACTCGCCTAATATAAATCAGGACTAATTGAAATTTGGAAAGACGTCATACACTTTTGGCGATTTTAGTTATGTGTTGAAAAAATGTCAAATCAACAAAACAACCTGTTGCGTGTATTTATTTTATATTTGACAGAAGAATTCACTACCTACAGATTTGCTTTTTAACTTGAGGTGATTAACTCAAGATATTCTACCTTGTAGTACTTTACCATGGATTAAAACTCCATTTCGTGGTATTCCCTATTCCATTTTGACAAGTTATCATAACCTTTCGATTACTTTTCGCGTTTTTAATTATGTATTGAAAATGGCAAATAAACATAACCACTTGTTGTGTATATTTATTTTATATATGACGGAAAAAGCCACTACCTACAGAGTTGCTTTTTTGTTTGTTATTCACCACAAGTATTCCTACCTTGTACTATTGTACCATGCTAATAACTGATTTTGCATAGCATTTCATAATCTGCTTATAAAATAAATTTTTATTTAAAGTGAGTTTTTTTTTTTTTTGTCGAACCGCCTACGATTTTATCTAATCTCAAGTAAATATTCATCAAAAGTCATAACCCTTATGATGATATCGTTTCATAATTTCAGTCAATATCACATTGCAGTCTGGCAATATCCCAGGGAACTTTAAGTTACCTTGAATTATGGTAAAGATATAGAAAAGCAGAAATGTGGAGAAAATGGTAGAGGACCGAATCGATGATTTCCATTTTCTGCATAGCTAATTATGGCTATAGAAGGGGTTTCATGGGTTTCAACAATACCCTTGTGTAGTGCAAAAAAATACAATTTTTTATTTCTTAAAAATAATTCCATTTTATTTCCAAGGAAATTCATACTTAAAATAAACCTTATTTCTAATTTATCTTTCAGATAATATTCACACGTCAAACCACACAATACTCATAAAGATATTGACGAGCTTTAGCCATATTTCCACTCGAACGATATATAAGATGTAAATTAAAAGCAATTTCTTGTTTTAAACTTAAAATCTCTGGGTGTTTCTCCAACAATGGGTGGGTGAAATTCAATGCCTTCTCATAGTATTCCACGGCCAAATGAAACAGGCCACATTGATGATAGATACGACCAATATTATAATTAACTTCTTGATATGTTACCGAATTCTCCATTGAAGCATCGACGTTATTGGGTGATATGGCAAAAGGTTTACATCTCATTTCGGCATATTTATGAGCAAAGACCATGGCCTGTGTGACGGCAGCACATTTACGTAAAACTTTCTTTTGCATTGAGATTTGTTGAAATATCACCGCAATACAGAGGGCCAATATTGGGGTCGGTTGTTCCTTATACATTGGCACATAAACATTTAAAGCATACTTATAGGAGCTACAATGCAAATGATAATGACCGGTTAAGATGCGCATACCTTTGGCTTGTGGCTGGCGTGGTATCAAACGATTCATATAACGATGATAACGTAAATCTTGTCCTTTTTGGATTAGCAGACACATGAGATTCCACAATGGTTTGGAACTGGCATTTTTGTGTATCAACTCTCTTAGATAGGAGAATGCAATAGAACAGTCATTATTGAAATAGCAAGCCAATATAATAATGCGTTCCAATTCAACATGATAGCCAACAAAACGTTTTGTTGTGACCATGGCAAAACACATTCTCTCCAGTATGCTATAGTTTTTGTGCAGATACCCAATACGCATTAGTTCCAAAAATAACTGATATTCGTCATGGACTGATAGATCATCAGTGGCATTATTCGATGATGAACTTTTTGACACCTCCAATGCTTTATCAGCTTCATCGCCAATTATGTTACGCATTTGTAGAATAACTTTTAGACCTTCCGAGTTGTAAAATGATCCACCATTAGCGGCGGCTTGCATCTCTTCACGATTACGTAGCTTGATTGATTGGCGTCCCAATAGCACACAACCAATTTCCAAGAATTCATCAATTTCATTGATTTGCTGTAACATTATGCATCGTTCGTAAAGTAAGCGAGCATGCAGGGGCTGGCCTTCATGCTCCCCAGATTGTTCCAAGGCCTTGACAGCTTCTACATGTCTACCTTGTTGTTTCAACAAGGCGGACAGTGTGAATTTGGCCTCATAACAGTATGGAGCATATTCCACCACTTTAGTATAACTTTCAATGGCCTCATTGCAACGATTCAAGTGCCTCAAGCACTCAGCCTGCTTGAGCCAAATAAAAGCAGGACAATCAATGATATCGCCATCTGTTATGGGACGCAGTAATGATATTGCTTCGGCATATTTATGTTCTTGCATGAGGGCCTCAGCAATATCACAATACAAATTCAGCCTATCCGTTTCCAGTGGTGGTATGTGTTCGTGTATATTCTGTATCAGGTAACCCAACAAGTGATGGGCCTTCAAATTTATCAGAGCCACACATAGCTTAACTCTAAAATCGGGTACATAATCATCGGGTATAACACAATAGAACACCAAATCTAATTGCTCTTCCTTCTCAGTTTCCAATTCCAAATTTGTTCTCTCTCGCAGGCATTGCAGCACCTTGAAATACTGTTTATTAATAATGCACAATTCCATGTACAGATTCAAATCTTCCAAACTGAATAGATGACCACACACAGTGTAGGCACTTTGCATGGCCTCCAAAGCCAAATGATATTTGTTACAACCATGGAAATGCTTAGCCACATTCTTTGCGGTGACCAGACACAATTCATGGCGATCCACCGGACAATGTTGTATCATTTTCAAATAGGTAAACAGGGCAGCTGTCTTCTCACCCATCATATCCAATAGACGTGCCTTGCGCAAACGTAAATCATAATCACGCGGATGAACCTTAATGGCACGGGTATAATAGATGCGAGCCCTTTGCAAATTACCTTGAGCGATATGCATTTCTGCAATGCGTATCCATTGATAGCGATCACTGGGATTTAAATGTACAGCAATTGTGAGGAAATTTAAAAATTTCTCTGTATCTCGAGACTCGTAGATTTCGGCCAATGTAAAGAACGGCTCGGGAGCCAAAGGATTTTGTCTTATAATTTCCAAACAAATTTTTTCCGCCATTTGTATTTGTCCACGGGCAAAACATAAATTTGCCTCACCCATTAAACCCTGCAGCGCTACATTGAGCAGCGAACGTTTGCGTACCCCACCACTGGTGCTGGTGGAACTGGTACATCGTGCCCGACGACTGGTACTTGGTATATCATCTGCATCCATTTTACGATCTTTTCGTGATTGCTTCTTTCTCTTCGGAACCGTGCGACTGGAAAAGTTCAATGCCCCAGGTGGTGCTTCAATATTGGGAAAACCTTGCATTATATTGGCCTTAAATTCTGCCTGCTCCTGCATTTCTTTTTCCTGTGAACTACTAATATCATTGGCATCACTTGTCCCCATAATATCGGTATCGTCCTCCTCTTCCTCGCCATCATCTTCATCATCGGGCTGTTCATGGGGTTCCAGTTTGGTATAGAAATCGGGAAAATCCGCTTCGCCATGAACAAATTTCTGTATTAGATTGCCCTCATCTTCGTCGTCGTCATCATCTGAAATAAGTTGAAGGACTTTTAATGGTTCTGTCTCCTGGAATTGGGATAATTCTTCTTCGGGGACATCATTACTATTGATTTCTTCGATGACCACATCACAGGAGCCAGCAAGATCCATTGTTTTGAGTTAGAGGGTGAGGGATAGCAAAGAAAATATAGAGTGAAACTTATAAAGATTTGACTGGAAGTTTTCAGGTCCAGGAAAAGGTATATTCAGTCCACACCGTTTATGTTTAGAAAACGTTCCGCCTGATACGATTTGAAGCGACAAAAGAGAATGGGCGATAAAGATCGAATACAAAGAATTGTGCATGTGTTTACGAATGAGTGTGAAGCATACCGGCATTACTTGTTTAGAAAGAGGCATGATAAATTGTGGAAATCAGCTGATAGTTTTGGAAACACTAGGGATACATAAGTCGGATTTCGATTAATCGATTAGTCGAATTTTAATGATAATTAAACATTTTTGAGGAAATGAAGAGGATCGTTGATTCAAATAATAAAGAATTTTTGGAACATGTCTAGTTTAGGACCTCCTCGCGGATCGTGGGTGTCAATTTAAAGCATTTGAAGACCTCATTACAAGACTATAATATTCTTACCAAATAAGTCCATATTGGTCTTCAAAATTCCGCGGGAACCTTTTAAGATCAAATCTGTATTTTATTAGAATAGTGTTTGTGGGTAGTAGGCCTTAGACCGGGGATTTAAGACTTTCTCGTATGGGCAAATGGCTACTCCGGCTACGCGACCAAATCTCCTTTCCACATTTTGCTGGTAAATTTTTAAAAATCATGACGATTACAACGGTCCTAACGGAAAATTGCAGGCACATATCTTCGGAAATACCGATTTCCGCAAGAAAAAAGTATACCGTTGGAATCAGGTTATTGGTAAAAATTTCAAACAATCCGCGACCCGAATTCGTAACATTATCGTTATTATCCAATTTTTCAGGCGTAGACACTTTTATCTTAATTGTATGTTTATATTTCTTTCCTTTCAAAAATAATAGACTATCTTTTAAAATTACACACAGATAGCCCTAAGGGTCCTGTTTACAACGATATAATTTTTTCTTTGTGGAAATCCATACGTCCTTTGTTCCGCTAAGAACCTTGTATTTTCCTCAGCCTTTTAAAATGTGCGTATCAATTTAAATCGGTTGAAGTCCTGATTATTAAAATAGTGTTTATTTTATCGAATAAGTCCAAACTTCCAGACATATGGTATAGTACCTTCAAACTTGTGTTTACCTCAGACGTTTAAATTTTGAATATCAATTGACGCAGTTGAAGTCCTCATTACAAAAAATGTAATTATTCTATAGAAGAATTTAATGCTTCCAGAGATATGGATATTCGAAGATCGGTAAGTACCTTCCAACTTTGTTATTATCAAAAATTGTGGTTATAGAGGTTTGCGGTCAAAATATCTAAAATCGCTTGGAATGCTTCTGTGATGACCAGCCATTGTAAAATGTTTTCCAGAAGAAGAGAACGCTAAAATGGAAAATTTGGCTATTATAGTGTATCTCAAACTTTAGTCCATAAAGATATTTCAAACATTAATGAGAATAAAAATATTGGTAATATATTTAAAGGGAAACTCAAATTTTATTTATAACAAATAACACACAATTTACAATATATAACATCTATATAAATGGATACCCTCCACTTGTAATCAATTGCCATTATTAATTAGTAAACGTGCAGTAGTTTCAACATTATCGAACAGATTTAATAATTCCTCTTCTTTGCGTTTAATACGAGCTCTTATATCTGCAATTGATTCGGTTTTAGGCATTTCTCGATTCAGCAACTGATCCATACTTTGAATAAGTCTGTAAAAAATTAATTTATTTTGAAGATATAAAGGTTTTTATAAATATAAGGTTTCTGTCCACATCGAAGAAATTCCAAAAACCACATTTTACAAAAATTCCTTGCTGCGAAGTTCGCCTACTTCTTCGAAATTAATATTTCGCCCTATTCTAAAACCCCTCAATTTTTTTTTGGAAAATGTCCATTACTTACGTTTGATTTTCATCGAATGTATCACGTGATTTGCGTGGAGTTTTTTTTTTACTAACATATGATTTTTCCAAAAATTCATTCAAATCTGTCAAATGTTCCTCTTGCCTTTCAGAATGTTCCGGGAATTTTCGTTTAGCTTTTAACAATTGTTTATTTTTCAAGTCTTTGCGAGATTTTTCGATTTCCGCAACAATTTGTTTAGAAGGATTTAGAAATTTGATATCACCCACTATCAAAGAATGATTTAGAATTTCATCTTCTTGAGTTTGTATGGCAATGGCGGCTGTTGAGTCGGGCGCAATATTTTGAAAAGATTTGTTTTCTTTGCTTTGGTGATTACGTCCCAGCGACGATGAGGTATTATTACGATTCCATTGTGGTTTTTTGGAAATATTCGTGTTGCGATTTGTGGCAGACGGAAGTTTAGATTTAATAGGTACAGAATTTAAAATGGATGGCCCCTTTGCATTTTTGTTGTTTAGAGGCCTCGAGGAAATATTTCTAGTAATTATTTCCTTTTTAATTTCGATTTTTGAAATAATAGCAGACCTTTTGTTAGCTGTACCATCTGTAATTCTTTTACGAAGTTGTGTGATGGCTGCTTCCGGCAATTTCGATTTTGTAATACGGTTTGAATTGTCTTTACGTTTAGTAAATGTATTGGAACGAGTTGTGGGATTTGAATTATTGGTTATTAATTTCATATCCGTGTTATTTCGTACGGCCGCTGGATCCAATTTTTGTCGTTTATTACTAAGTGAGACGTTTGTTTGTCCAGTTCTTGTTTTTAAAGAATTCGCGTACATTGTTCAAAGGTAATTTGTTGCTTATTGAAGAAAATCAGTTATTATTTTTGAAACCAAAATGGATAGAGCGGAATTTTTTATCCCCAAAAAGTTTCAAGAAAAATAATTGTGTGACAAATTAGAAATTGTAATTAATTATCTTGATTTTGAAATCATAGGTTACTATATTTGTAGCCTGAGAAAAAGTAGAATATGTACCCAAAAGTGGTAAAACTTGTAGGTTCTGTAACAGAGCAAATATTTCTTAAATTCGAATTCTTGATGAAAGATTCTTCATCACAGATAAAACTGCTATTATGCCTGCGAGAGAAAATAATATGAGACCTAGTAAAAAGAGATTTCAAAATTGCTCACAAAGTGCAAAATAACATGAAATATTCTGGAAAGGAAAAATAATATAAATTACAAAATTAGATGGTATTCCAATTAGAATCAGAAGTTTAATAATAGAAAGTCTTTTTGATCTATTTTCTCTTAGTTTTGGCTTCAAGTTGTAAAGTTTGTATATACCTGTAGGTTCCAGACTCTGCAAATAAAACGTTTTTAATTATTTTTTTATTGTTAAAACATTTTTTATTTTATTTACATACTATATTAGTATAAACTAAAAATATACTAAACATATCTATTAATACATTTATTTTATTAAACATTTAAATCTTAGATAATAATTAAGTTAATAATAATTAAATTTAGTTGTCCTTTTCAAATATTCTTGAGTCCTCGCCATGCCTTTGTGAGGTTAGATTTGAATTTGTTGCTTGTTGATGGTCCTGTGGAATAAAGGAAAATAATAGAAATATAAAAAAAAAATCAAAATAATTTTTATGTTTTCAAATTCAAGCATATTTTATTATTTATTTTTATTAACCAAACCGACAGCAAATAGAAACAGCATCTTTAGATGATAATGATGATATTCAAAATGTATGTGGGTTGATGATAAAAATAATTACGAGGGCAGTTCGGAAAGTTCTTAGCCTAGCACAAAAAGTGCGGCATTTTTAATTTTTCCATTGTAAAAAATTGCGGATGCGTCTTTTTTGAAAACCTTTTTCCATTTGAAGAAGTTGCCAGATCGAAACAAAATTTAACATGTGTTCATAACAGAGATGGAAGTTTCCAAAACACTTAACTTGTTTCTGTTTATAAAATGTTAAAAATATGTCAAATGAGCAGAACGACTTGTTGCATTTGTTTTTATTTATTCTGACATGACAAGCCACAAGATAGAGTTGACAAAACATATCCTATCTTGTATAATTGTACCGTGGTTTGTTTCAAGTTAGAATTAAGAAAGTAAATGAATCAACAATATTTTACAACAAAAAATAACTTTTGTAGGGAGTTGAAATGTCGAAAATATTAAAAAAGAAATAATCTATAATTTTTTTCACTCAATTAAATTGAGAATATATTCGAAAAAGTATAGCTCAGACAAATCTGGGAAGAATTCAGTATACAATATGCTATTAATTCAAATTACAACTTCTTTGACAGTTCATTGCACCAACAGCTGTGTTAATAGTACGTTTACATTTAACCGGATTTCGTTAACCCAGTGGGTTTCAATTGCCAATTCCTTTGCATATATGTCAAATAAATCCTCATAAAGTAGGTTAACCCGGTAAAAAGTTCTAATGTAAATGCCGTTTAATGCATCAAAAAGTAGTAAAACTTTTCAAATTTACAAGTACTGCATGTCGTTAACCCAGTGAGTTTAAACTGTCAATTCCATTCGATATCTGTATGTGAAATAAATTTTTATAATGTAAAAATAATTTCGATTAATAGAAGACTTTTTACAGTTTCGGGGAAAAATCTGTTACAACAAATAAATAATTATTGTAGAGAGTTGAAATGTCAAAAATAATTTCCAAAAAATTAATCTATTTAATAAATATTTTGCATAATATTTAATTAAGAATATATTAAGGAAAAGATTGCTCAGACAAATATGGGAAGAATTCAGTATATGGGCAATATTGCCAATTTTTTAATATTCCATTTTCAAAAAATCAGCTTTTTTGTTTTTGTGGCACATAAATGATTTTTGGTACACATATAGAGAAAAATGTTCTGACTCCGAAACCGTTTGCGATCAATTTTTTGGTTGATGCGCGCAAAAGTTATCGAGGTTTTAATTTTGGGCATAAGAACAAAATCTTAAAATTACGCCGTTTATTATATTGACCAAAAACGTTGATATATATCTTCCTTCGTAAAATAAGAATATGAATATATTATAATAATCACGATAAAGTTGCACATCTTCGCGAAATATGAGAAAAATAAAAAAATATAGCAGATTACATCAATATTTTCATTATATTAATGACATACACACACCTAAAAATTAATTTAAAAATATCTACATAATCTAAACACCATGATGAATCAAATGATATCCAAATCACACAAGTCCGTGTAGCGGTTTCTAAATCGCAGCGACAACAAAACAAGATATGGAGGAAAAATATTTGTTTTTGGTTCGAAAAAATAATGTCATCATATTTATTTTTTAATTTTATACAAGAAATTTCAGAAAAAAATGGTGGGGTTATTCTGCTATTTTACCCGAATATCGCCGAAAAATTTACATATATAATAATAACCACTTTTTGTGTATAAGTATACGCCTTGCGGATTATATCAAGACCCTCCGATAAATCTTAGAATTCTATAAATAGGAATAAATCTTAAAATAAAATAATATTATGAAATATACATTTTAAATTGCGTGTAAATCGCGTAATTCTCAAAATCATTTGATGCGCATGCGGTTTCCAGGAAGTACTGAAGTTTATCTTCCAATCCATGTATATTTTGCGAAATTTCATTTGACGGCTAAGATGTGCCGCACGTCACATTGAAGTACCCAAAAAATCGTAAAACGCGAATAATTTCCAAAAACTCCATATGCCATTAACGCGCATCCGATTTCGGTGTGCACCCTAAAAAAATACATCGATCTATACCATTTCAATGTGGTCCATTAAGAACCATGGATGTGCCAGCACAATCTATTTTTGAAATAAATTGCGTACATCTCTCTTTCGGTTCTCTTTTCGAAAAAGATCAAAATCCGTATGAAGCCATTTATTGAAGCGGAAATGATACACAGAAAACGCAAATAAATCCGCGATATTTTCAAAAACATTGTTTGCAAAATTTCGTGTTTTTGGAAGGCCAGTTCCCGCCGTTCTAGTAGATGGATTTTCACGAAGAAGATTTTATATCATCTGAAACGTAAAAAACCTTATTGATCGCGGGTACCCATACCATTCAGTTGACAGATCTAAAAATTTTCCCCGAAAAATAGGTTTTTTAGAAATTTGATCGCACAAAATTCGCACCTTCGGATGAGTATTACTCTGAAGCTGTGCATACTACATACACAAAATACATATCAAATTACGCAGATTCGCGACTACAATAATCTTATAATCGATTTTTAAAAATTCCTGTTTGCGTATTAAAGCAAGAAGTAAAATTAAAAAAAACACTCAAAATCGAGCTTCAAAATGTCAGCATAATTTAAAGGTAGATGCAGTTAAAATTTTGTTGGCTTCTAGTTTTATTTTGACACGAAGACCGTGCAATGAGTGGCTTAGTCAAAAATCGATAGAGAACATAAAAAAACTGGTTCGCCTCAACCTGTTTTTACACATTTTTTTACATTAAAGAAGACACAGCTTCCACCAAAATAAAGTTTGGAGGTCATTATCATGAACAGTTTGCAACGACAGATCAATTAACCCAAAACTATTCACTGTTTTTCATATACTTAAGTAGTTCCTGAGTTATAAAGGGGTGAACCTCCGCTTCAGCTATGTTAAAAAATTGGCAATATTGCCCATATACGTTTTTTATTTAAATTACAACTTTTTTGACAGTTCATTGCACCAACAGTTGTTCTGATGGATGAACAAATTAATCCTGATTTAAAATATGCAATTTTAATATACTTTCTCCGTAACATTTATTCAGTAAGAATTTGCAGAGAGTAAATACAAATTTTTCGTTCTCAAGAGAGAAAATTACAAAAAGTAAACGAACAACATCCAGTATAAACATTGTATCGACACAGCTGATTAAAATAACAAACAATTTGTCACAAACAAAAAACAGAATTTTGATAAGAAAAATCAAAAACAAACGGAAAATTGATATTGTTTATAAATACGTGCGTTTTCTTCATCCAGTTTAATGTTTAATGATACAACATCAAAATAAAAATCACAAAACAATCAATTTGATTGAAAACAATAAGTCTGTTCGTTAACTTTCCCAGTAACATTTACTCAGTAAGAATTTGCAGAGAGTAAAATCAAATCAAAATAAAATTTCGCAAAACAATCACTTTGCTTGAGAACAATTTTCTTGTTTGTTTACAAAACATAACAAAACAACTGATTAAATATCAGCTGATAGTACTAGAAAATTCTTACTGAGTAAATTTTCCTTTGTAAGAATTTGCAAATACTCAGTAAGACAACTGTCAAATCTGCTCTCTCAATTCACTCTCTTTTACTGGACTTTTGAGTAAACAAATTATTGTTCGTTTGTAATAATTTGTAGATGAGTTATCTAAGGGGAATGGCAACCGTTCACTTCTCTCACCCATAAACTGACATTTGCCGTAAGTAAAATTAACTTATGTATTTTTGGCAAAAGCATCGAAAATAATTTCGATTAATAGAAGATTCTTGCAGATTCTGGAATGAAATATAATTGCTCTTTTTCTGTACTGCGAGAATCTACTAATTTTTATTTATTTTTATTTTTAAAATTCTTATCGAACTAAAAATTTGCAAATTTTTGCAGGTCCTGGAACAGGCCAAGTATACGTCTGTTCCACCAACCAGCAAAAATGTACAATTTTCCCTTTATGATATCCCATAGAAATAGTAAAAACTAGCAGATTCTTGCAGTATTTTCTATGGCGACATTCATGGTACAATTTTACAAGGTAACTGCAAAACTACAACAAATACAATTCAAATCAAATCAGCTAAGTATTGCAGTTACCTTGTATAATTGTACCATGGACGACATTGTTTATCTACTGCAAATTGAATTAATATTAAACTAAAATGAAATGATGATGATGATTCGAAGTTAGCATCCGTCCCCAACCATTAAGCAAATGATGATTATTAATACTCTGATGATTTATTTTTTTCGATAAGGAATACTTTGCAAATTTTATTTGAAATATATAATCATTTATTATTTTTTATATAATTATATATTTAATTGAATATATATGTATTTTTAATATAATTTTTAAACTACTTTGCATTGCTACAAAAAACAAATGTTATGTTAATATTTTATTTTCTTTAAAGCCGACAATTGTGACAAAAAATTAATTTTTTTTAAGATTTATTAAACCCTTATGATATAGGTAGTACTTGTTTTTTGATCTTTTCTTCTTTATATTAGATTTAGTTTTTTTAGTTATTTATTTATAAAAAGTAAACAAACAAATTTATGAAATATATATTGCATTTATATTATTAAATAATATATTATTGAAAAATAATAATAATAAAATTAAATCAAATATATAATTATTATCAACTATGATTTGGTTTAGTTGTGAGTCGTCGTCATCTTCATCGTAGCAGCTGATGATGATTGATATTCAGTAATAATAATAATTTAAATTTGGTAAGTTAAAATATACGTTTAAATAATTAATAAAATTATTATTCAATTTTTTAAATTTATTAATTTTTTATTATATGACAAGTTTGCATATTATTTGGAAATATTTTTGTTCGTAAAAATTTGTTAGTTTTTCTTTCGATTTCGTATTGGATTCATTTTATTGTTCTTTTCACAATTTATTTTTTCTTTCTTTGAGGTTATTATTTTTTTTATACCATTTTCACATGTAAATCTGAATATTTTATTGAGAATTTCAATTGAAAATATCGCATTAAAAATATCTTTTCACATGTAAATCTGAATATTTTATTGAGAATTTCAATTGAAAATATCGCATTAAAAATATATTTTCCATTTAAAATTTATTTAAATAATTTTATTTAAATTATTTATTAACAAACAAGGGAAAATAAAGAAACTGTAAATAGTAGATTTTGGTAGAAGAAGTCAAAAATCAATAAATAGTTAAATAATGTTCTAGAATAAAACATATATATGTAGTAATGTAGGAAAGTAAACTTATTTATAACTCTTTTTCCATCGGAGAAAATATCAAAATGAGGACTCCCAAACTGTTATTTGAAGTGGTCTTAATTCTTACTTAGTGAACCCTTCATTAGTTTCGATAACAGAAAATCGATCGTCTAATAATTTCAAATAAATATATTTAACAATTAAAATATAATTATTGAATTTAATACAATTTGATTAAAAGAATTAAATAATTTTTAAAATATATATAATTTTTTATTGGAAAATTTTAAATATTAAAATGCAACCATTTATATTCCGATTTACATGTGAAAATACTTACTTTGAATTTTAAACAAAAACTATAAATTATGAATAATTATTTGTTTTTAGGTTATGTTGTTATACTATATATTAGAAAAAATATATATCTATATATATAAACTATTTTTATATTTCTTTCTTTACAATTAGTTAAACTATATATGTATGTATGAATCGATTTTGGTTAGAGTTCTATTAGATGAAATATTATATTTATATATTAAGGCCCAGGAGGTTATTTGAATGAAACCAATTGATATAGATGGTAGGAGATGCAGATTTGTTACAGTGTAGCATAAAAGTTGTAAGCAAATACCATAACTACACGATCAAATTCCATCACTCTTCAATATCACCAACATTTTTTCCACAACTACGTTCTTCTTCCACTCTCTACAAACAAATACGTTTAACACCGCAATCCATACAAAATTTAGCCGTATCTATCAAAAATTTTGTGCCACATTCATGACAGAATTTTGACATTTTCATACTTGAACTCATTGTTGAACTGGAGCCATACAATTGATTTGTCGAACTTGCTGGGGTTTCACGATTCGAATTCATCATCATTGACTGTTGGGTAGTATTTGGTGTTGAAGTCAAACCCATTGTAGGATGTAGGGGTGTTGTGCTGCTAGTATCGTAATTGTTATTATTATTATTATTACGTTCATAACGTAACATCATCTCATCCAAATCGTGACTGGTATTATTGTTGTTGTTATACAATTGTGTTTGTTGTTTTTGGTAAATGTTGTTGTTGTTGTTAGTATTGCTATTAATATTTTGTCCACCCATAATTGGTGGTAAGGCATGTTCCGAACTACTGCTCGATGAGGCACTTAATTGTCGACAACGTTCCTCGGCTAAGGGTCGACTTATAACCACATTACCCGCGCCATTTGGATTAGTTGTTAAGCTTCGATTACGACTAGAATTACGTGGGTTAGTTAGTTCGGAAGAACGTTGACGCGAGAGACTGTCAAAGAAAAATAAGGAAGAGGTTAGAGATATTAATAAAAATAATTAAAGAATGTAAATAAGTAAAAAATGTCGTTAGGTTCATCCGTGTCGAATTTTTTATATTTCGTCAAAACCTTCTAAGACCAATTACCTTAGATTTTTACGAATTGTTTTCGTTAAAAGTATATTTCTAAAAAATCCTATCAGGAGAATAATTAAGAATTTTCTAAGGATAACGTAAAAATGTATGGGCGTGGATTTTTTAAAGAGTATTTCAAGAAGCACGAATATAATTTTAGGCTTGGTTTTTGAAAGACTATTTTAAAGAACACCACCAGAATTATACACTTTGTTTTTTAAGTATACTTCAAGGAGCACGATAAGAATTATATTCCTTTTTTTTTTAAATAATATTTTAAGGAGCACCAAGAGATTTATATACGTAGATTTTCAAAGTATATTTTTCAAGGAACACCAATAGAATTTTAGGCTTGGGTTTTAAAGAATATTTTAAAGATCACCAATAGAATAAAAGACTTTGTTTTTTAATGAATATTTCAAGGAGCACCAATAGGATTATAGGTTTGGTTTTTTAAGGAATATTTTAAGGAGCACAAATAAATTAATAGGCGTGTTTTTTTAAAAGAAAAAAATTATGGAGCACCAATAGCTTGGATGCTATATGTTCCGAGTAAGAATTCCATCTGAAAAATTCGGTTTATACCTACTGCATATGCTAATTGGGGAGAGTACTTTATATGGAACTCCATGAACATGGTTGGAAAATGGCCTTGGAACAATGGAAATATCTAATGCGGGACCTAATAATGGCTGCCATGTCAAGGCATGCCGGTAAATTACAGGCACTTCGGTGGGAACTATGTACTATGAAAATACCTAATATGAGACGGGATATTTTTCTATGGGGACTATGCCAAAACATTTACCTATATTGAAAATGTTCTGTTTTTCACCCACCATGATCCGGGAATAGCATATTACAGCCTCTTCGGTAAAAAATGCTTCAATGACTAACAAATACCTGTGAAAAGTTGTTTCGCCCTTCAAGAATTCGGAACGCCCACTCTCTAGAGGGGAACAGGCGAATTTTATACCGATCGGAATTATCTTTGTCCCCATATGCTTCGCTTAGAAGATTACGCCCTTCAGCAGAATTGCGTTGACTAGCCGTCCCCGATAATTGGATGGCTGATGAAGCAGCGATGGTTGTTGCTGCTGCTTTTAGAACTGGATTGGGAAGCCGGATGGGCTGGAAGGTTTTTGATTTGGAATTGGGGCTCCATTTTGATTTTCTGTTTTATTTACTAAAGGGAAAAAACTATGTGACCAACACTTCGGCAGAAAAATGCAGCCAAAACTTTAAAAAATCCAAAATAAAGCTGAACAGACGAATTTTATACCGATCAGAATTGTCTTTGGGGTCCGTCGTAATAAAATTAATTTAGATTTAGTTCCGTAAGACCCTTTAAGTTCAATCGTCCATTTTCCGTTCAATTCTGTCGATCGTTCATTATTATTATTTTTCACTTACCTCCCATAGGCCGAGTCTGCACTCGTTTTGGAACTAACACCCAAACGTGAATTGGGCGACGACAACGGATAACCATCTAAACTACTCAATTCATCCGAATCGGCATAGGCATCACCGCTGGGTGTTCCTGTGGCCTTGTTCACCTTATTGCGATTATTCATCATCATCGTCGTCATTGTCGTGGCGGTCGACGTCACGTGATCACCGGTTCGTTGCTGTTCCATAGATTGTCTCAGATTGGCGGCCATTTCATCACTCAGCTGGCGGAAATCTTTTTGCATTTTTTGTATAAGATTTTTAGCGTTATTCAATTGAACATCGGGTTTATTAGTATTTATAAAATGGCCATTAAAGTGATTACCTCCTGCTGCTCCGTGCGATGCTGTTGTTGCCGTTGACGTGGCAATGGGTATACCACGACTGCGGGGTATAGATGATAAATTGTGCTGGTGCTGTTGTTGCTGCTGTTCATCATCATCACTGATTTTACTGAATTTATTATCGGCAGCATCCACCTCAATTTCGGCCAGACATTGAGGGTTACCCATCATCATGTCACGTATGGAATTGGGGGATATGGGTTCCTTATCCAAATCATTTTGTTCGGTTTCTATGCTAATGAATATTTCCCGTTTCTGATGGTTGACCAAACCCAGCTCATCATCATCACTAGCAAGGGATTTTTCGTTATATCTATTTTTGGTAGCTCTATTTTGGGGGGAGAAGGAATCGAAAAGACCTTTAGGATGGGCTGGTAAATTGGGGAATTGAAAATGGTGTTGGGGATTTGAGTTACTATTTGTGTTATTGTTGTTGTTATTATTACTGTTAGTGTGACTATTAAGGGGTGGGAATGTGGATTTCTGTTGGGGGACAGTATTGCTGTTGCTGTTCACATTGGAATTCGGCATTAACATCGATCTTTGTTTCTTCGATGTCCGATTCAATAGAAATTCTCGACAATCCTTAAATAGAGGAAATTGTTCTTCATCATTTTCGAATGATGACAGGAATTCCTCAAAGTCAAAATCATCAAATTCAGCCGGCAATGAAGGCGGTGGCACAAATGGCTCCTCCAAATTGTTCATTTGGGCACTGAGACGATCGAAGGCCTTTTGATGTTCCTTCATGAAGTTGTCACACTCCATGGACGAACGATTGGCTTCATCATCAGCCGAACATGAATCAGCCTCCGGAGAGGCATCGTATAAGAATTGATTGCGACCGAGGCGTATGCGTCGCTTTAGAAGATTACGTCCCTCAGCAGAATTGCGTTGACTAGCCGTCGCCGACAATTGGCTAGATGGCTGATGATGCAGCTGTGGTTGTTGCTGCTGCTGTTTTTGGGGAATAGCACTGGATTGGGAAGCCGCAGGGGCTGTGGAAGGTTTTTGATTTGGAATTGGGGCTCCATTTTGATTTTCCGATTTATTAACTGAAGGCAAAAACTTTGTGGCTGATGGTGGTACTGATGCTTCCGACGAGGAGGAAGATAAATGTTCACGACGATTTATTTCCACAGAATCCGCCGCATCGGAGTGCTTAAAATCATTACGTAATTTATTTAAATTAATTGGTAAATTATCACATTTGTTAATTAATTTGGGATCGATGTAATCGGAACCCAAAGAAGTTTTACGCTCTTCAGTGGATTTTTGATTGTTGGTGGTACCAAATATGGAGCTAAGGGCCACGGGTTTTTGAGATATTTGTGGTTTAATTTGTTCCAAGGGTTGCAAAGTTGCCTTGGTATTCAAGGGGGTTAGGGGTTTGTTCAAAGGGGTAGAGGGTTTGGTCAAGGGTGTAGAGGGTTTGGTCAAGGGCGTGGATGGCTTGCTTATTGGTATTGCCACAGGTGTGGAGGGTTTTGTTAAATGCTGTCCATTGCTGTGGGGTGTGATGAGTGGTGTTGTGGGCTTGGAATTCAGTGGGGCCAAACGAACGGAATTATATTTCCCCGATGCTTCTGGAGTTATTGGTTTTTGTTCGCAGTTTTCATTCGGTTCATTTAAACTAAGCTCCAACAAATCAGCTTTAATATTTTTCGCTGAATTTTGTTTGCTCAAATTGTTGCTTTTGTCCTTTAGCTCCTTGGCATTGAGAGGGCCATCCAAATTTGCCAATACTGCTGGGGTAGTTGCGCTCGAGCTATTGTTGCCATTTTGATCGGTAGGTGATTCCGTAATAGTTTCGCTTGTTGTAGTATTCGCTGCCTTATTCAGTTTTTCCAATTCGTGTTCATATTTCAGGAAAACAGCCAATGAATCGGTTTTGTTGACATAACGTGAAGCGGTATTGGGAGCACTTTCTGTTTCACTGGTATTGGGTGTTAGACCACTGCTGGAATTACCAGCAGCCTCATTGGCAGCATTTATGTTCAATTTCAAAGGCTGTTTACGATTGGAAGCTGATGTGTCACGGCGTACCACTCGTGGACTTTTCGTTATAGCATAATCGTTGACACACACCGATCGAACAGGCATTTCATCATATTCTTCGGGTTTCATGAAATTCGATGATATGGGCCCCTCATCAGAGAGACCCCTTTGTATGGTGGGTCTATGCTTTTGGGCAAATAGGGGTACACGTTGTGTCAGCAGTGGTGAACGACGTGGACAACGCAATGAGCCAGTACGTCGGAAGCTCGATGATCTGGTTAGAGTGGGAGTCTTAGATGTTTGTGACGTTGTAGTATTGGGACTAGATGTTGTATTATTTGTGCTCGATGTCGAACTACTACCAAGTGTTAGAGAGGTGGACATTTTATTTGTGTTATTTGTTGCAGCCGCCGGTGTCGATGGCAAGCTGGGCAGTTGTGGTGTTGTTGGAGAATCGGTGGCTGTGGGTGAACAGAGTTCCTCAAGTTGTCGTTTAGCCGATAAAAATGGATCGTAATTATCGGGTAGGCCACTGAAATGAGTTTAATGTAAAAGGGAATTAAAAAATGTGTACGTTTTGTAGGTGTTTTGGAGAATTGATCAGATATCAAATCAAAATGACATTTTTAAAATACAGTATATCAAGAATGAGTTTACAGCTTGAATAAATAAAAAATGTTTCTTTTTTCATTTATCATATAAATATCTAAAATAACATCATGAGTACTATTTCGGGATTCTACATTTGATAATGTTTAATAATTATCCATTTGTAAACTCATTTTTGACATACTTTATATCGGAAAAAGCAATGAAAAATTCTGAGAAATTGCGATACCCAGAACTCAGCAGTAATACACTTGGAAGTTGATGTCAGAAAATGGAGGATCTTCTACATGTAGAGGTAGAATACCTTTATACATCGTCCAGAAGTAAAAGGCAACAGATCTAAAAATTACTCCTGTTTCAGAAAAATCTAAATAAGAAGATCTAAATAAGGTCTTCTGTCTTTCATACATTTTTTCCGGATGAACTGAAGAAGAAGGCTTTCTGTCTTTCATGCATGGATCAATTATTGTTCATATAAATAAAAGTTTATAAAATATTTTTGAACAGAGTCAATGAGAATTACTTCAAGGCTATTTCACACACTTCACACACAAGCTGACACTCATTACCGTACTTACCTTATAACAAATGAGTCGCTGCGTATTAAACGAATAAATGTTGATTGCTTATTTAATTCTGCTCTCTTTTGAATCTCACTAGACCTTCTATGAATCTTTTAGAGACAAAAGGCAACAGATCTAAAAAATTACTTCAGTTTCAGAAAAGTCTAAATAAGTTACTTTCTTTTCGAAAAAACCAAATAAGGTCTTCTGTCTTTCAAACATTTTTTCTCCGGATGAACTGAAGAAGGCCTATTTGTCGTTCATGCATGGACCTTTTCAAGATATTAGTTTTTCCGTATACAACTATTGGTCATATAAATAAAAATTATTCCCCAAAAATTATTATAAAATGTTTTTCAACAAAGTCAGTGAGAATTACCTCAAGGCAATTTCACATACTTCACAATCAACGTGAACACTCATTACCGCACTTACCTTATAACAAATGAGTCGCTACGAATTAAACGAGTAGCTGTTAATTGTTTACATAATTCTGGTCTCTTTTGACTCTCACTAGAAGCTAATGTCTCTTCCTCCACAGCATGATGCTCTTCACTTTCGCTCTCAGTATTAATATGGTCTCCAAGGCTTTGATTAATTATCTCTTTCTCATTATCACTTACTTCTGCTACCTTTTGTTCTTCATCTGATTCTTCATCTCTCTTTACGCTGTCGATTTCTTCTGGCTCCTCGTTTTTTAAATGCGAAGCCGGTGAGATACCATAAATCTCAATTGTTTCCTGTTTCAAAGGTAAAGCTTTCATGGGCTGAGAGAGTTTACTCTCTGCCTTAGTACTGTCAATTCTCTTACGATTTGCTTTGCAAATACTCAACGACTTTACCGGGCTCTTTTCCAGTTTGAGGTGGGTTTTTTCGGAGTTTAAGGACACCGTGGAACGTGGTGTTGATTCTAGAGATTTGTTGGATTGTGATATAGCCGGAGGAGGGGGAGGAGTAGATGCTCTCTCTTTTTTTGCATACAAGATGCGAGGTGTTGAATCAGCTGTATTCGGAATTTGAAGCTTCAGGTTATTTGGAGGTGTTAATTTAGGTTCCAATGATCTAATTGATCTTGATGTGGATTCAATAGACCGAGTAGCTGGAGTTGAAGCGTTTCCTCTAGCGGAATATACATTTTCAGATTTTTGTTTTAAACCTAGGCTTTCCGTTGCATCCAATACGGCCTCCCGAAAAATATCTGCACGTTCATTGTTATTTAAGGGTGCCGCTTGTCGCCTGGGTGGACTAAATCCACGAAAGTTATATTTCATAGAACTCAAATCATCATTGGTACAGGGTCTCATATCTTCCAAATTCTCCGGAGGTGTAATAAACTCCTCTTCAGTATCTTCTGAATCCGATTTCACATAAGTCTCAGTGGTAGATATCGAAGTTTTAAGGGTACTATTCAATTCATTATCTTCTTCATGTGTTGAGGCTACATCAAATTCAAGCTGTAAGGATTTCGAATACACATCGGGTAGTGGTGTCGAAGTTTTCTTATAGATATCAAATTCCGACGATAGATTAGATGCTGAGGCTTCTCGCAATTTAAGTTTCTCTAATGTTTCATATGCTTTTTGCAGAATATCATTACTATTTCCACGGGATGTTGAACTTGGTGTTGATGATCTTCGGGAAGAATTTCTGGCCGAGAGATCGGTAGGGTTTTGTGTAATTTCCAGTATGGCATTTAAACTATTTTTGGAAACTGATCTTGAAAGGGAGAGAGGTTTCCGGGTGCACTGATCTTCAGAGAATTGTCTAGAAATTGTTGTTATATTTAAGCTCTCCTTGGAAACGGTTCGGGATAATGATTTAATATCGGGTAAAGTTCCACTTTTACTTAGAGCGGTTTTGGAAGTTCCTCCCTCTCTTTGAAGTATTTCTTGCTCTCTTACCAAATCAGATTTCTTCTCAACATCTCTTTGCATAATATTTTGCTCTCTTCTTTCCTGTAGCCTCTCTTTAGAAAGCGATTTAAGTAGATTTTTAAGCTGAGGACGTATTTTCAATTCATCCAAATATTTTTGCTGTAAATCTGAGTCGATTACACCTGGTAAATCTCCTTCTAAAATAGTTTTATTATCATTATTTTTGAGGCGTTTCGTAAAGGTTTTTGAGATTTGTGTAGTGTCCCGAATCAGATTTTTTGGTTCCAGTAAACGTTTTGGTAACTCAGCAGTGCGATATTCTTTTCTCATCTTTTCAGTTGGTTTTTGTGATTCTTTTCTTAAGGTTATGGGTTTCTTTGAACCCTGTACTCGGGTTTCTTGTACCGCAGGCAAACACTCTGACATATCTAAGACATGGGGAGATCTGTTGGTTTCCTTTTCTTCCTTGGCCGGTTCATTGAGTGTAAAATATTCTTCCATGGTTAATTTTGGTGTATCATCTGCGTCTGAGAAATTGGTGATTTCTTTGGTGGTTGTTGAATAAAATGTCAAAGATTTCGCCAGGTCTATTTTTCGGTCGGGTGAGATATTTTCTATAATATTTTTGAGTTGGAATATTTTAAATGAATTAAAAAAAATCGTAATTTTTATGCGATTGTTTGGTTTGAAAGTTTTCTCTTAGTTGGATTCCGTTCATAAGACAAAAAAGGTAGTTCATACTTTTAAAGGCATGTTGGAGGATTTCTATGACCACAATATTTTTAACGGGCCATTTATCTGTAGATCTAGAGGGTGTCTTCTATGTTAGGAGGACTTTTGATATTGTAACCTTGTAGGATATCTTCTATATCTTTTAAAACTGAAAGAGGAGATGTTACTTTATGTCTTTTAGGTAAAAAGAGCTTCTACTGTGCCTAGAAGACGTATAGTATTTTTTTTCTGGAAGAAAAAGGCCAACACGACGGTACACGACGAAAATGTCAGCTTTGTATAGGATATCTGTAGGCCTATTCTGTAACTTTTAACAACATTCAATATTGTTTAAATTTCTTTTGTTATTGTAAAAACAATAAAACAAACAAATGAAATTGTTGTAAAATAGACAATATCGAATGTTGTTAAAAAATTACATAACACAGGGGCCGCAATGTCCTTTTGGGTCTGGAATTCATGTGAAAAGTATAGATAATTTTTTCGTGGACTTCTTTATATAAACGTTATGTAGGAACCCTTCTATGTCTAGAAGGTAAGTAGTACGTCTACTAGGTTTGGAAGTTTTGAAGGTGGTTTTATGGGTATAGAAATCCTGTAAGAGGTCTTCTGGGTCTAGAAGTTGTGTATCAGGTTTTCTATGTCTATAAGATGTGTAAAAGGTATCCTTCGAATTGATGATACATAGCAGGACTTCATCTAATAATCTGTAGTAGATTTTCTACAAGGTCTGGAAGTCTTGTAGGTGGTTTTATAGAGGTAGAAGTTCTGTAAGAGGTCTTGTGTATCAGATCTTCTATGTCTATAAGATGTGTAAAAGGTATTCTACGTATAGATGACACTTAGGAGGACTTGTATATCTAAAAAACGAAACATCTTCCAGGTCCAGAAGTCTTTTAGGTGGCCTTCTGATTATAGAAGTCGTGCATGAGTTGTTTTTGGTTTAGAACTCCTGCATTCGTTCCTCTATGTATAGATAATCTGTAAAATATCTCTTATCGGAGAACTTCTATGTATAGTGGAATTTTTTTATGTTACACATTTGTAGGATACATTCTACGCCTAAAAAAATGAGAACGTCTTACTAGCATGAAAGTCTTTTGGTGGCCTTCTGGGTTTTGATGTCCTATAAGAGGTTTTCCGGATTTTGAAGCCCTCTAAGAGATATTCTATGTGAGAGGACTGGATTTAGAAGCCCTCTAAGAGGTATTCTATGTGTAGAAGATATGTATATGGTATCATACCAATAGGGTGCTCATGTATATTGGAATTATAGAAGGTCATTTATGCCTAGAAGACCAGTGTCTTATGTTGTGTTATATTTCTCGAAGATCTGTAGAATTCAGGGCGTGTACTAAGTATTAAAGTACCTTTATACGTATATCTAGAAAACTTTTAGTGCATAGAAGACTTGTAGGTTCTCTACGATGATTTACGCGAGTCTTCTGGAAGTTCTGCAGGTTGTCTTCTGGCTTTAGAGTTCTCTAGGAGATTTTCTATGTAAAAACGAAGATCAAAGAACTGTAATGTAGATTTGTCAAGACTAATTTTTAGGAATTATTTTATTGAAGGCAGGGTTCATAACGTTTTAATCTTTAGTTTTCTGAAATAATAATTTTTCAAGAACCCAGAGATCTATAAGAGGTGAATTATTACCGAATTATTTTTAAAGCACCCAGAGAGCAAGAGGTGAATTGTCTTTTTAAGGCTTATTTTTTTGGGGTCATCGGACTTTCTGGACTGGATTTTGTAATAGTAGTTTTCAAAAGGCCGGAGAGCTACAAGTATGTTTTTATAACATAGTTTTTAAGGATCCAAAGAGCAGTACGCTTCTATTTTTAATGAATAATTTTTGATGCGTCCCCAGAGGCATAATCATGGACTAAATGATTAATTTTTTAAGGTTCCCGATATACATGAGCTTGGATTTTTATACCCTCAGCCATTTTGCTAATATATATAAACTTTGATTAGGAAAACATGTGTCTCATCGAAATATTGATTTAAGACCCATGTACCAAATCCGTTTCAGACCAAATCCGTTTCAGACAATTTGTAGTCGATTTACGCATGTCCGTCCGTCAACCTTATCATTACCAAGCCTAGATCAAGTCCGAAGTTGATACCCATTGGTCCACTTCTTCTGGTATTTCCTTCAAAAATGGTCAACATTTTAAATATTTTTAAATTGAATATCCATTTTCCATTGGGAGTGACAGTAATTGATGAGCTTGCAGCTTCGCAGAAGCTGAAATTTATTAAGGGTTGCTATAATGTAGGTCCTTGTTGTTGGAACCAGGTTTTTACAATGTCTCTCAGGATTATATCCGTAGGTGTCTTTAAATAATTTTTAAGTACTTTTTTCATCTTTTTGGATTTTTAATAATTTTGCAAATGGCTCTGAAGTCTTGAAGGAGGTACTGAGTATTTTTAGAATATAATATCTATATGGAAGGCCTATAGTCGGTTTCCATGTTGAAGAGACCTGCAAAAAACCTTATGTCAATATTTTATCACATAATGCCTAATATTGGCATTAGAAAATAAAAATAAAGTGGCATTGAACTTTTTCTTTTAAATAGCAACAATAAAAAACATCAAAATAATCTGTTAAGACTTATAACAGCAAACAATAATATTCCAATCTGCACCTATATACTCGTATTCATACATATCGACATATCTATCTATACGATGTGTAGTCTCTTCATACATGGTTTCCCTTTGGATATCGTGCTGCAATTTATAAATATTTATTTAACATGACTGCCCTGCTGCTGAGCTGCTGCAACACTTGATATGGTTTTGGTTATGCTCAGCATAACTATAAGACGATTAAAAAAATTACTACAACTGAAACTAAAGTTTTCATGGCGAATCATAATTAACGGTGTGGCGGTGGGTACTTTGCATATGTGCAACCATCTATGGATCATTTGCTATAGTTTTGTGTGTTTTCTCCAACAAAGAGAAGTCGTCATCATAATCTCATCATCGCCTTGAAATGGTGGTGGAGGTGGCAGTTAAGGAATATTGTAAAGAAAAGAAGTGCAGTACTTCGGCTGTGGAGCTGTTAATTAAATGTAAAATAATAACATTGCTCCGGGAATTGTTTCCCGTATGAATGGGGCACAAGAATGAATGAAGATTGTGTTTCCAGAACAGCTGGGGAAAAATAAACATAGAACTATTTCAAAGACCATTGAAGAAATCTGCCAATCTCTGCCATTGATGGAGGTTAGCTAAGAGCCTAGGAGTACACATAGAAGAAGTCATTAAAATGTTCGTTGAAAACATTGTTACAATCTCAGAAAACAAAACTGCTGATGTGTGAAAATAAACAAAGATTTAATTAAATTAACGGAACGCTATACAAAGTTTGTATTTTAAAAGGGCATATTAGAATGAATATTATGTGAGATCTTTAGAGATTCTCAGAAGATGTATATTTAATGAATTATTCCAAGGAAGTTGTAGAATATAAGTTTATTTATTAGGTTAAGTAGTAGAATCAAGCGGTTAAATATCGGCCGGGCCTAACATTTTAAAAAGAATTTTCACCCAATAAGAATATAAAATAATATAGCCAATTTGGTGGAAAAACTCTACCAACATACCAAATGATGGTGGTAACATTAAATGGGGTCTACCCCGAAAAGTGGATCAATATTGATAATTTTTGTTAAGGAAATATTCTAGCCAATGTTAAGTCAAAATACAAAATTACTACCGATTCGGTTGAAAAATGTGCCCAAACTCTTTAAAATACCGAAATATAGGAGATACGGATATATGGGGTCCAAACTAAAAAGTGGACCTTTATTGATAAGCATGGCATAATTACACAAGGTAGTCTCATGCAGTCATATGATTCCAATTTTTTCATAATTTTAATTTTGACAACATTCAGCTTTCAAAATTTAAATGAAAATATCCTCCTTCGAAATGTACGCAAAACACGTGTTCAGTGGCAATAATTACAAAATGTTTAATATTTTGAAGTTCCCAGCCTCTATAATCTATAAATATAAGTTGTAACATCTTTAGTTATATCTTCATAGAGTAGGTTAACCCGGTAAAAAGTTCTAATGTAAATGCCGTTAAACGGAGAAGAAAAATCTGGTCCCAACCTTTTGAAAAAGGCGAGGACTCGAACTCATATTCCGAGTTATAAAACGAATGTAAGGCCGACATAACCTCCTTGGAATGCCCTGACTTTCCCGCCTTGGAAGGCCTGACTTTCCCGCCCTTCTCGATAAAGAGAATTAGAATTCTATCGACTGAGGGCGGCAACGCTGGCTGCAGTATCCAGAAGACGAGCGCAGCCTCGTTAAAGACCGGAAATCCCAAATACACTAACAGGATTGCACCGAAGAGGAAGATGGCAGCAACAACTGGTGAATAACCACTATTTTAGGCGAAGGTATCTACAAAGACGAGCTCTGCTTTCCAGTGACCCATGAAAACAGTGCGTCCGATAAATTGAGCTACATTGAAAAATGTCTTTTGAGATTCAGAAATGTTAAATTACAAATATGGGCTTTATATAGAATGTTTTAGTCCACGAACGAACTAGTTGAGTTGGACGATTATCGGAAAATTTCTCAAGAACTATGTCAGTCTATGTAGTTTCTTTTAGTAGCTTTTTTACTAAACGAACTATTAATTTCATCTGGACACCAAATGCTTGAATAAAAATTAAGAGTAAATAAATGTGTTGCCTTTATTTGCCCTATGATCGATCAACGAGCTAGGGAACTATAGAGTCGGGCAATATCCTTCCTAACGCGGTTCAATCTTATTCTGTTTAATCCGAAAAAGAATTCATTAATTTATTCATTTATGAACGATTGGAACAAAACGAACTAGATGAACTAAAGATCCGAACGTAGTGCCGATCGTTCCTTTTTGCGGATTTTTTTCTTTGAACTTGTTCGGTTCGGAACTAGGGATCTACCTATCCCAGAGCGCAGAAATCGACTTTTCGATTTTTTTCCAAGGTCCGCATGTTGAGGATCTGAAAGGAGCTTTTTGAAAAGCTTCTGGAATAAAATAGTGGCGGTGAAGAAGATACCAATTAGAGATGACGGAATAGATTGTATACCACATAGCCGAAGTGAGGTCATAGTAGCAATTAATCGGATGAAGAACAATACTAGACTACCGAACTATTCAAGACTGGTGATCTGACACTGATCAGGAATATGCATCAACTGCCGAAGTGAGGTCATAGTAGCAATTAATCGGATGAAGAACATTACTAGACTACCGAACTATTCAAGACTGGTGATCTGACACTGATCAGGAATATGCATCAACTGATTAGTACAATTTGGCTAGAGGAATGCATGTCCAATGATTGGAGCCTCTGCATCGAGTGTCCGGTGCACAAAAAATTAGATAAGACAATATGTGCCAATTATAGAGGAATTAGTCCCTTTCCCATCGCATATAAAGTATTATCCAGCGTGCTGTGTGAACTGAACGATGGTAAATGATATTATTGGATCTTATCAATGCGGCTTCAGACCTGGCAAACCCGCAATAGACCATAGTTTCACACTGCGTCAAATCTTGGAAAAGTCTTACCAAAAATACACCGACACATTCCACCTACTCGTCGACTACAAAGCCGCATTCGACTGCCCAATCCGCTCACAGGTGTTTGAAGCCATTACTGTGTTCGGTATTCCTGCAAAATTAACGTATATTTCCAGGGTAACTTTAACTGGTACAAGTTCAGCGGTTAAAGTCGAAAAGGACTCTCGGCGTCCTTCAATACCGAACTAGGATTCAGACAAGTTTTAGACCTTTTGTCGTGTGACCTTTTCTAACATCCTGCTGAAAAAGGTCATACGAAATGCAAATATGAACAGAAATGGCTCTCAGTGCACCGAACAGCACGTGTAACTCGCCTACGCCGTTGATATCGACATAATGGGCCGAACATTACGAGCGTTAACAGCCTTTGAACGAATTGAGCAGGAGTCAAATGATGGCTCAGACAGAAGGGAAAGCCACGAATTCGATTGAAGGTTCAAGTGGAAGACATTTCGAAACAAGGTTTTTCAAATTGGAAAAGATGCCCACAAGGCCGACGCGACTGGAAATCATTTTTAAGCTCGGCATATGGAACAAATGTTCTGTCACAAGCCAGCTCATGGTTGGCAACATTGCAGGTCGAATTCAAGTAGAAAGTATATAAAATCAGAACCCATAAATTTCAAGTTTTTGCATCATTTGAAATATAAATAACACAATTTCGATTAACATTCTCAACAGATTTCCATCCTACCAAAAAGGAAACTTTCAAACTTTACGAACTACTCTACTATGGATAAAACTCCAAATACCTTGAGATTTCAAATTATTATTATGATCTTCGCTATCCTGAACAACTTCATTCGGCGTTCTTCTATTTGAAGGCATTGATTTTTCTTTAGTTTCTTCTCCCGATTTATGGAATGACACAACGTTGGATGTCTTTTTCTGTGATTTAGTTATTGCGGCATCGCCGTGCCGAATGACATCCGCCTTCAATTTATGCGGATCATTTCTTTTTATGCCAACTTTAGACTGTGGCATTTCATTTGCCGCTGTTCGACGCATACTCGTAGCTGGAATTGTATTTGTCTTTCCATTGGGCTTGCCTTTGATGTGTTGTTTATAATTATTATTGTTGATGATGTTGGAGGAGGTGGTGGCGGCGGCCCGGTTGCTGGTGTCGGATGTTGACATTTGTTCACCCATCAAACGGAAATCTGGCATTTCAATTTTTAATTTTGCTACTGGATCTTTAGTTGCGTTTGTAATGGGATCTTCACGAATGGTGTCGGCTGCCTGAGATGATGTGGATGGTGTAGATGTGAATGGTGCCGAAGCTGCTACTGGTGGTGAAGGCGGCGTAAGATTTTTGTCACGTGTGCTTTTATTGATGGATATTGGTGTCGCTGTGGTTGGCACCGGTGCTGGATCTCTAGCAATAGTTTGTTCTGCTGTTGTAATTTTTACTTTTGTTGTTGTTGCTGTCGTTCTTTCCGATGCTTCATTAATATTTCCTGCTGTTTGTTTTGTAATTTTTCTGCATTTTTTTATAAATTAAAATAGAAATAGATGGTGTAGAAGGAGAGAGAGAGGAGGTTTCGTTGTTTTTAGAGGTGTCATATCGAAAAAAGGTAATTGGGAATAAATTGTGACCAAACTACAGAAACGAAGGAAGGTACAGGTACTCTCAAAATTGGGTGGTGAAACAAAAAACAACTGGTAATAATTAAGAAAATTGTTTAAAATACGGTTGGGTGTTTTTCCGAAGGTGTGAGGTGTGTGTGTGTTCAAAAATTTACCAAATTCTAAATAAATCAATCAATCAAAATTATAACTGTCAATTTAGGTAAAAAATCAATTCAAAATAACGTTTTACAATATCGAATAGAAAACCTCTAAGAACCACCATATCCTACAACATAGGATGGGGTATAAAGGTTTTTTTCCAATATTGCAAAAATCGGTTCGCATTCAATAATCAACTTCAAACGTGTGCTGCTGCTTGTCTAGGTACGCAATTTTCTATAAAGTTTATTTCTAGAAGCTTAAGCATCTTAAGCTCTTTATAAATTTTAATAAAGAAAATCAGTATCGTGTTCGTCCTTACCTTTCACTGTTAATCGAAGATGTCATCGACATGGACATTAACCCGGTATCCTGTGTTGTTTTGTGGCCAAGCTTTGGTGTTTTGGTAATATCCTCATTTTCATCTCCGGCGGCACCAGAATATTTGTCGCGATTTATCGAGCGTTTTGTTCTGTATGGAAATAATAAAACAAATAAAATTATAAAAAATGTTTTTAAAAAATATATTATTATGACATAGAAGAAAAAAATAATAATAAAGAAAAAAGTAAAAATTTAGGGTTCCCAATTTTTTTTAAGGCTGAACTTTTTAGATTATGCTCCATGAGGAACACAAAATACTCAAAATCAATCAGAAGTTTTATGTGAAGTCTATGTCATGGTATTTTGATGAGATAAACCAATTGCGAGAACAAAGATATACCAAACTACAGGTACTCAGTTTGGAAAACCTGTACTAGAACCTTGAACATACCGAAAATGAGGTGGGGCCTTTGTATAAGGGGCTATGTAGAAAAGTGGAGTTATATTGAAAATATTTTGTAAATAAGTCCCAGAATGCCAAATTACAGATTCTACGTAATGCTAAATAGTCACTTCGGATGTAATTTTATTTGAATTTTATTTTAGTCCCCATACCCAAATGGCAACCGATCTTTGTAATTTTTGGTAGAAAGAAATTACAGCCTCTTTGTCACCTCGGTTAGAAAAAATTGGACCTTAATAACCAAACATCGACCGATCTTTATAATTTTTAGTATGATAACTCAAAATATAAAATTTGACTCATTTTGGTTTAAAACGGCCTGGAATCGCAAAAAAACCGAATAATGGGAGCCTCTCTGAAACTACGGTCAATATTGACTGAACGTCAAATTACAGCCACTTCATAGTGCTAAAATATAGTCACTTCGCTTGGAAAATGTTCAATGTTAATTCGCCATACCTAAATACCGACCGATCTTTATAACTTTTAGTAGGAAGATTTTCCAGGCAATGAGAACTCAAAATATAAAATTTGAACCAAATATATGTCTGAAAATCTCAAAATGACGGGTACTATTTTATATGGGGCTATGCCAAAATGTGGATCGGTATCGATAATATTTGGCAGACAATTTTGACATCCAATTATAACCCAAAATAACAAATTAGGGACGATTCGGTTGAAAAACTTGTCAAAAATACCGAATAATAAGGGGTAGCGTTATATGAGGTCTACCCTGAAATATAGGTCAATATCCTTTTTATAGGGGGCTATGTAGAATCATGAATTTATGTTGGAAATATTTTCTAAATAAGCTGTTTATTCGGCAAGGCGCGAGAATGCAAAATTAAAGCCCCTTCGCAATGCTAAAATATAGTCACTTCGGTTGGAAAAGATTGGACCATAATTTGGGCGCCATTCCCAAATATCAGCCGATCTTTATAATATTTGGTAAGAATATTGTCCACCTGATAAGAACTCAAAATATCAATTTAGGGCCAACTAGATTGTAAACCATGTCCGAAAACCTCAAAATATCGAAAATTGGGGGTACGGTTAAAGTGCCTATATTAACCCTACGGTCAATAACCGGGTACATTTGTACCTTTTTTTGAATAAAAATGCTGTAAAATTTTCAATAATAGAGATATTTGGATCAAATTTTGAGGAATCATTCTTGAGGTATTTTCACACATAATCGAAGAAAAAAATTGTAAATATTTTCCATATATATAATTTTTACAATTTTTTAAAGTTATTACCTACGTAGATCAATAACCGTGGTACATTTGTACCCATCCAAAGATAGCTCTGAAACTCATTAAAAAATTGGACTATCGCGAGGTTTTCTGTTTGAAATTAGTCTATACGGATCTAATCTAGATGTAGGAACTCAAAATTATATATACATTAAAATATTGTATATTTAAATCCAAGCTTAAATGATAATCTATCTAAAACAATCATAGTAAATTCGTTATAGCTTTCGAATGGGTTAAGCTTTTTTAGTTATTTTTTTATTGGGATCTTATTTAGGTGTTCATCATTGTTTTTGTGCCTGTATACCAAGGGAAAACCAAGGTAGTTTCTGACTTCCACGAGTCGCCCCGATGGCCCCATGTTGTCTAGGGCCACAGAAATTTGCAGAGGGGTTGATGAACACCTAAATAAGATCCCAATAAAAAAATAACTAAAAAAGCTTAACTCATTCGAAAGCTATAACGAATTTACTATGATTGTTTTAGATAGATTATCATTTAAGCTTGGATTTAAATATATAATATTTTAATGTATATATAATTTTGAGTTCCTACATCTAGATCAGATCCGTGTAGACTAATTTCAAACAAAAAACCTCACGATAGTCCAATGTTTTAATGAGTTATAGAGCTATATTTGGATGGGTACAAATGTACCACGGTTATTGATCTACGTATACTTTTTTGGTTATTGACCGTAGGGTTAAAACGTAGACCGATATTAATAATTTGGTGGGAACATTTTACAACCAAATAGAAATATCAAATTAGGTACGTTCGGTTGAACAACTTGCCCACATTCCCGTTGAAAATATTTTATAACGAAGTTGCCTTAATGGATAACGACGCCGAAAAGCCAAATTAAGCCACTTTGTAACGTTAAAAAAAAATTCCTTCGGTTAGAAAAGATTGGCCATTCTCAAATATCAGCCGGCCATTCTCAACATATCAAATTAGAACAAACTGAGTTAAAAAACATGTCTGAAATCCTCAAAATATCGAAAATTGGGGGTATGGTTATATGGACCTATACCAAAACGTAGACTGATATTGATAATTTTGGTGAGAACATTTTACAGCCAAATAGAAATATAAAATTAGGGACGATTCGGTTGAAAAACTTAAAATTAGAGTCATTTCGATTTAAAACCCTGCCAAAATACCGAATAATAAGAGGTACTGTTATATGGTAATTGATAATTTTTGGTAGGGGTATTTTCTAGCCAATGAGAATACAAAATACTACATTACAGTAAATTTGAATGGGAAACATGCCAAACTCCCTAAAATACCGATATTGGGTACCAGTATAATGGAGACTACCCTAATAAATGGACCAATATTGACTTTTTTAGTACGACGATTTGTTACGCAATGAGAACCCAAAATACCAAATTACAGCCAACTAGGTTGAAAAACTTTCCAAAAAAACATTTAGGGGTAAGGTTAACGTAGACCTCCCTGAAACATGGATCAATATTGACAATTTTGGTAGGGACATTTTCTAGTCAATGAGAATCCAAAATACTAAATTTCAGCCAATTTGGATGGAAAACATGTCCGAACTCCTTTAAATATCGAAATTTTTGAGGAACCGGCATAATGCCCTAAATAGAGGACCAATATTGAAAATTTTTAGTAGGATGATTTACTCTCCAATGACAACCCAAAATACCAGCTAACAGCTAACTCGGTTGAAAAACTTTCCTTAAATGCAGATTTTTTTGGTGTACCGTTTATGAAGGCTACCCTGAAGCTTGGGTAAATATTGAAAATTTTTGAAAAGCAAATATTCTAGTCAATGAGAATCCAAAATACTTAATTACAGTCAATTTGTGTTGAGAATATGCCAGAACTCCCTAAAATATCGATATTTGGAAGGAAGGGTGTAATGATGGCTGCCCTAGAAAGCGGACCAATATTGTAAATTTTTGGTAGAACGATTTACTACCCAACAGTTAGTTCGGTTGAAAAAATCCGAATATTTGGTGGAGTCGTAATGCAGGGGCTATGCCAAAACGTACACCGATATATCCCATTTTCAATACCAAACATCCTAGGAGTAGTGGCGAAGCTTTCTCTTAATCTCTTTCTCATATCTTTCAATCCCTAAAATATCCTTCTTTATACTCACTTCAAACACGGTGCTTTATATTTCGTTCTCGCCTCCAGGCGTGCTTTTGCAGCATTCTCTTCTGATTTACTTGAGGCTTGTTTCTTAATGGAATCCTGGAGAGCCTTTTCTTTGCACCATTCCACATGACGATCATAAGCTTTTAGGCCAAAACAACGATCACAGTGGGGACATTGTTCAGAGGGTACCGATGTCTGGATGGGACCACGACGTGTCAGTGATCTTTCTGAGGAACGTAAACGATCACGACTAAAATTGCTGGATGTTGTCATGCCATCGGTGGCCGAAGAGGTGGATAGCTTACGCATTGAGGCACGGGCGGTGGAGCGTACAAATTCTTCTGTGGGCTTTTTGCGCTGCATTATGGGAGAGGCGACCTGGAAGAGAGATACAGAATATTATTTTTCCATTAAATTTTAATTTGATTGTTTCCCTTTACCTTTTGCAATGGATTTGGCGACTGACCCCTTTCACTTTTCGTCCTTGTCAATGTTGTCGTACTCGACGAAGTCTTTTCGGGTAAACCAAAATTCTTTGGTAATGGATATGTGGCCAATTCGGTACCCTCTCGACGCTGCCGTGATGAATCGAAAATGTTACGCCTTTTGGTGGCCATTTTTTCACAAATGCCAACATGTTTCCGTAGTGTGACGGGGTTAAATGTTCGCGAACAAATCGGGCAGGGTGCCAGCTGTGCGCTGAACGATGGATCTGGTGTTTCCGTTGGCGTTGTGGTATTATAACTATTAACTGGAAATAAAGAATAAAATTGTTTTCAAAATATAAATGAATGTTGTGTATAACTGATATTTATAAAAATTATAGTTATTTGACATACAGTCAGTTAATATTGGATTTTATAGTAGATTTGGGGATTTTTTTTTTTAAATTTGGTGTGGGAAAATGGTTTGGAAAACTTTAGAAAAAGTCCTATTGAATCCCTTGTCAAGGCTCAGTGAAAAACTCCAAGAATAAAGATGAAATACATACAAGGATTTCAGGCATGGCATGTAAAGGGGGAAATACATAAGAGGACTTCAGGATTGACATGCTATGTTGGTTTCTTTTATTGTAAAAGAATAAAGGATAACAATTTAAATCATGCTTGAAATCCTCGTAAGTGTCTCAATTTAAGCATGCGATTAAAATTCCTAATGATTCAGAACCCATTCTTAATAAAATTTATTTCTTTACATCTTTTCTACAGAATTTGTTTTCGGCAATATTTCAAATAAAACTCGAATCAATTATCTCAAGAACCATATAACTTCTTCATAAAACTTCAGCAAATCTCTCTTCAACATTGAGATACTTAGCAACATTTCTATGTTGACAATAGCATCTTAGAAACATGTTTTTAAGAAGTCTTTTGGCAACGTTTCTCTAAAAATAGTACCTTCAATCAAGTCTTCTCTAAAAACATAGTAGTGTAGCTTTCGATTTAAAAGCGAGCGTCCCAATAGATTCCTTCCCAATGGATTTTCCACAAGGAAAGTAGCCTTCCAAAAGTGTTATAAATGTTTTTAAAAAAGTAACACCTCTAATTTGTTTTTCAACAATATTTCAAATAAACCTCGACCTCATCGATTTTTTGAGAATCAAATAACTTCATCACATTACTTCTCAGCAAGTCTTTAATCAGCTTTTAGCTTCTCAGCTAACATTTTGGAACATTTTGGAACATTTGCTTTGCAGTAACTTTTTATGTGGGCAGTAACATCTAAGCAACATGTTTATAAGAAGAGTAGCCTCTCAGTAAAGTTTCTCTAAGAAAAATATTCTCAATCAAGTCTTCTTTAAGAAACGTAGGAGTGTAGCATTCGATTTCAAAGTCGATTTTGAGCAAACCAATAAATTGCTTCTCATGACTACTCCATAAGCAAAGGAACCCTTCGACAACTATACTGTATGAAAGGTAGAACCTTAGCAATATATATATTTTTTTTAAATAAGTAACACCTCAGAATTTGTTTTTTTAGCAACATTTCATGGACTTATATTTCTAGAAAAAAATAGCTTCTTCACATATTTTCTCATCAACTATTAAACAATCTGCAACTCTTCTATTGCAACATTTATTTTGCAGCAACATTTTATGCCGACATAAGTCTCTCAGCAATATGTTTATAAGAATAGCAGCAACTTTTCTATAAGAAAATTATAGTCAATCAATTCTTCCCTAAGAAACGTAGGAGCCACACAATATTATGTTTTTCGTTAACATTTCAACAATATTATGTTTTTCGATAACATTTCCAATTGGAAAATAGTCTTCCAACTATTTTACAAACAAAAGCTAGATCATTAGCAAAATGTTTATAAGAAAAGTAACATCTCAGCAAATTGTTTATAAAAAGAAGTCCTTTATAATCTTTTCAATGAAAATAATTCTTTCAAGAACTTCCGATATGAATAGAATCATATAAAAGATGTGTCTATTTGGAGAATAGCCTCTAGTCATATATTCTTATTAAAAAAATATATATATAGGACTTGAATACAGCAACATTACCAATAAGAAAGGGAGCAATTTCTCTATGAGAAGTGGAGCCACTCGGTAACATTGGCTGCGAAACATATTCGCAACATGTCATGTTTGCAATTTTTTATAAAAAAAATTGAGAATCTCAGGAATTTTTATCAGGGTGTGAAGAATGATTAAAATACGCTTTTTCTCACGAATGCTTCTTTTTCACGGGTGAATATTCGAATGTTTTCAATTTATCGCGAATGATAAAGTTACAATGAATGAACAACCATTTGCAATCTCTCGCGAATGTTCGCATTGCACGAAAAATTCACGAGCGATAAAATTTCGCTGCAAGCGTAGTCGAACATTGAAAAAATCAAAAAACAAAGATATCGGATATAAGAAACTGAAAAAAGACGGAGATTTCTTTCTTATATACGTTTTTTTTTCTTATATGGAATTATCGGATATGAGAAAGTATAAGCTCGGTGTATGCGATTTTTTCTTATATGAGATGTGCTTATATCCGATATCTAGTGTATAGTAGAAAGTGTGTGGAATAACAAAATACATGTCAAACAACTATTGAGTTCACGAACGTTTGTTGTTATTGTTTTGAGCATTCGCGAGAATTCGGGATTGTTTGTTTTCATGCGTGAGAGAATGTAAGAAAGAATTTCAACCACTAAACGAAACGAACGAATGTTGTTGTGTGCTCATACTCGTTTGGTATGGGAGTGCGAACATTCTTTGGCGAATGCTCGTTTGGTTAAGAATTTATCACCATAAATTTATTCGTAAAATGAGCACAAAACGAAAAGAATGTATTTTGAATCATTCGCGAGCAAATTTCTGCGCACCCTGATTTTTATATAAAAAAGTTCGAAGTCTTCTTATAAGAAAAATGTTATATTCAAAATATTTGAAACTTTTTATCTGTAAAAGCGTAGTATGTCAAAAATTTTTGCGCACCCTGATTTTTATATCAAAAAGTTCGAAGTCTTCTTATAAGAAAAATGTTATATTCAAAATATTTGAAACTTTTTATCTGTAAAAGCGTAGTATGTCAGAAATGATGTTATGAAATTTAAATTCCCTTAGCAACATTTGATGCGTAAACTTTTTATAAAAAATTGAGATTATCCGGATTTTTTATATAAAGAAAGTTATGAAATCTTCTTATAAGAAAAAATTCTATTTCAAATTATTAAAAGCATTTTATCTGTCAGAAATTTTTTTTATGAAATGAATTTTCTCTCAGCAATGTTTCGCATGAAAACATATCTGCAACATCTCAATATGAATATCCCTAGAACAGTGTTGTGCAGAACAAAATTCAGAGAGAGAGAGAGAGAGAGAGTGGGAGAAAGAGTATGTGAGTGTATCTGAGAAATCATCATCAAAAACGAAGAACTGGGTAAACATTTTCGAGAAGTTTTGTACATCGATACTCAAAAAACTTGCTTATCAAATATTATCACTGAACAGTTTTTTAATCTCACAATGAAAATAACCCCAGTTCTTTTTAGTTGTATTCCCAAAAGGACACATTTTTAACTTAGTTTACCAACAGAATAAAATTTTCTAAGCTCAATCAGATCTATAATAGTATTTTCCATGAAAACTCTGAACTATAAGCGAAAATTCTTAATTCAAGGATTTTTAAAAATGTGTTTCAACCTCTATCAGAGCTATAAGCGTCGACTTTTTCTCTAGGGATCATCAGAGCTATAAGTAAAAATTCCTAATAATATTTTTTCATGGATCATCTATGGGAAAAAGCAGTATTTGCCAAACCTAAGGACATTTCATTTCTCTGAAAATTTTTTTAATGAAATGTAGCTTCCTAACGGTCCCACAGTAAATTGGCTATACAGTCGAACTTCTATAAGTTCAAAAATAAATTCCAAATTAATTAATTTCAAAGCTTGAATTCCCCATTAATATTTTTTTGGATAATGGTGGTTCGAGTAATGGAAGTTCGACTGTAGCTTCAAGATCGAAAACTGTACATGCATTTCTTTAGGTATATTCTTGAATAGTGAAATATTCGTATTGAAAAACCATATATTTTTCAAAGCCACCGTAATGAATATTAAACATTAATGTCATAGTTCGAGGTTATGTAAACTTCAAAAAAATGATTTGTAAAACATTACGTTTGACACTTGTTACATCGCATCGCGTTGTTTATAAGAAGTTATTAAAAAATAATGTTCATATTATAAACAAAAATTATTTCTTTTTAATATAGCCATTATACAAAATGGAAACACACACACAAAAATTATCAACTGATAATGGACGACCCATCAACACAAGAGATTATCTGTCATCATGTTTAAAAATTTAAAGAAGATGAAGAAAAAAATTATTTGAATTAAATTATTTGAAATGGGTGATATAAAAAATATATGAAAATGAGATTAAAAAAAAAACAGATTTATTTTCACCATTAAAACCAAAAGTACAAAAAATGACGAAAAATAATTATAAAATAAAACAACAACAAACTTCATCATTTTAAGGTTACTCGTCATGCTGTGGTCCTTCATTAAAAAAAGACGATGTGAAAGTCAAACATTTAAATCTTTTAAAACACTTTTTTTGTAATCTAAATCATAAACACTTTGTTTCTCATGGCAATTTGTAAGAAAAATTATATTATTATCTATAAATTGTTTGATTGTTTTAAAAAAATACGTTCACCATTATAATAAAGTAAACTGTCTTACAAACTAAATTACAAATTAAGATAACCACGGAAGAGCCAGTATGGAGGAGAAGAAACAAAAAGTGAATGTAAATTGCAATTGCAAAAAAGTAAAGCGGTTATTAAAAACATTGGAAGATAAACTATTTTTTATATTAAGATTATGCAAATTCCATTCATTATTATTTTTGTTGTTGTTTGCTATATCTCTAACTTTACAATTATTTGGCATTATGTTGAAAATGCTGCAGCAACTTCGTTTATATATAATTTTGAAATATAAAATGTAATTAGCCTTCATTTAAGTACAGAAATTAAAAAATAAGATAAAAAAGAAAAACTTCGTTATGTTTGGTCGAACCGAAATTTGTATACCCTCCACCAATACCTAAAATCGATAAGGAAATATGTTTAAAAAATCCACGCATTTGGATAGATACTAAAAAAAATATTTTTAAAAAATCACGCCTTAGGATAGATACCAAAAAATATTTTTAAAAAATTCACGCCTTAGGATAGACCTCGGAATAATATTTTTAAACCAGTAAGGAAAGTAGTAAAGTCGGACTGGGCCGAATATATGATACCCTTCACCACTTTGGGGATATTCTACATATGTATATTTACAGATGTCGTATTTTCGAAGGAACATTGACATGAAATTCAACGTACTTAAATATGCGATCTTTATCTATACGAAAACCAACCAACATCAATTCCAACACATGCACATTGGAGCTATATCTAAACCTGAACCGATTCACGAAACACACGTCATATTGCACCTAATTCAGTACTCTATGACAAATTTCGTGCAAATCGAAAGATATATAGGGACATGGGAGCCCCATTTACCTTAAATCGGACGAAAATATATGTGAGAGCTATATCTAAATCTGAACCGATTTTCACGAAACATAGCACACATAATTCTGGACCTAGCTCAGTGCCCTATGCCAAATTTCGTGCAAATCGAAAAATATATAAGGACTTTGAAGCCCCCATTTACCTCAAATCGGACAAAAATATATATGGGAGCTATATATAAATCTGTCCCGTTTTTCTCACTTACCACACGTCATTCTAGACCCAATTCAGTACACTATGCAAAATTTCGTGCAAATCGAAAGGTATATTGAGACTTTGATACACCATTTACCTTAAATCGGACGAAAATATATATGGGAGCTATATCTAAATCTGAACCAATTTTCTTCAATTTCAATAGGGTTCATCCTTGGTCCAAATAAGTGACATGTGCCAAATTTCATCCAAATCGGATCATAAATGCGACCTGTACTTTGTTTACAATTTAACATCTACAGACAGCGGACGGACATACATAAATCGATTAAGAAAGTGATTCTATGCATATTCTCTAAAGGAACAATGGGTATATCTCGTTTCCTTTTGCCTGTTACAAACATATGCACAAAGACATAATAGCCTGTACCACAGTGTGGTGAAGGGTATAAAAATCCAAGCCTTAGGATAGATCTTGGAAAAATACATTTTTTTAAATCTACGCCTAAAATACCGATTATTGGGGGTATTATTTCACACAATGTAAATGTAGATAATAAACCCCTTAATTTTTTATTAAGAATTTTCTAAACTTCATCCACTTTCATTTTCATTACAAAAAAATCTAAAAATTCAACGAAACCTGACACCTTTGACCTATTAAAAAAACATCACCTAGGAAATCATTCAAACGACACGACACCTACACCGACATCTACAGCCCGTGTGTGATACCTAAATACAACAAATTTTAATAAATTGCCATCATCGACTTAAACAGATTTAAATAAACATCTTAGTTGAAACATTAAAGACAGCCGTCCGCCATCTGTCGGCTGTGTCATTAATTTAATAACCAACTGACTGACCGAGCATTATGTGAGAGACAGTAACATGCTTCCACACCACATGTAGCAAGCAAGGAGGTGGTGCTGTCAAACAAAACAAAAATTCCTAAATGAAAGAAAGGTGTTAGCATGAATAAGTTAAGTTGTTAGGTTGGTGGGCTGACATGTCTGTTTGGATGTCGTCGTCGGTCGGTCGGTTTGTTGTTAAGACTTTGGCAACAAGAGACATGTTGGCTGGTTATTAGAAAAAAAACTTTAGAAGTGGGTGTCAATCAAAAAAGCATGAAAAAATGCAAAACAAATTTATCAATAGGCTTAAATTGAGATACAGTGGGACATCTTTATAACACAACGACCATAGCCCATAACTCACAATTGAGCGCCATTTGAATTCTACAAAAAAAGTTGGAGTAAAACCCATACTCCAATGGTCTCATGATTTGGTTATACTGTTAGACCATTGGGCGCCAATTTGTTAAGTTGAAGGTTTTTAATTGAAGGATTTGAAGGGATTGGGCGTGATAAAAAATATATAAATATTGATAATTTGATTTCGCTCATGCAATAGAATCTTGCTCACTGTTTTCTTTTTTGTTTTCTTTGTGAAAATCGGTCTAATAGTTCAATAGTATATAATTGCGCTCCAAATTGTGGATCTCAATGTCATTGGAAAATGTTGGGCGCAACATTTCATTATATATTGTGCAGAATATAATGCAATTCGAATCAAAATGCTCGCAATTGGGCACCAACATTTGAAAAAAATTTTTACTATATGTAGTTTAAGGTTTTCACTCGAGTCCGATTGGACCAAATCTCAAAAATCCATCTATTCACCAATAACGATTGGGCGCCATATTTTTTTTATGCATTTTGGAAAATATTGAATCAGCATTTTGAAACTTATTGTTCGAGAAAATCTTTATATTGATACGGTTTCATCTCAAATATTAAAATATAATTGTTTCCAAAATTGGGCGCCATTTAAGAAAAATTTTAAAGAAATGAGATTTGATCGCCAAAAAAATCCATTACAAAAATATGATATCGTAATTCGCAAAATCGGAATTAACACAGGCTTAACTATTGAGCGTCAAAATACACTTAATTTTTTTATAAAAAATACTGGGGAAAAATCGTTATGTTTATCTCTTCTCCAAATATTTTATGTTTTTTGTGGAGTTCTGATCCTACCCATTGGAATTGGATTGTCTCTGCAATAATAACGATATTCCCACCATTTTATTTTATTTTTGATCAGAAAATAAGATCTGAGCAATTTTTATAAGAAAAATGCATTGTAAGAAATTTTTTATAGAAAATGGGTTCATAGGAAAAAAAGGATTCTCTCATCAACATTTTGCGCGAAACTTTCAGCAACTTTTATAAATGAACACTTGCCGATAATCTACATTGGTCAGAAAACTGCTGAGGTGCAACTTTTTTCATAAAAATATTGAAGAAAAACTATTTTCCCCATAGACATGTTGGTGAGACCCTATAACTTTCAGGGAAAATTAGATTCCCAATAACATGTCGATGCAGAAATTAGACTATCAAAAACATGTCCTTAAGGAAATTATGCTCCGGTCAACATTTCGATGGGGAAAATAATCTTTCTCAACTTATATTTATAAAATAATGCTGAACAAGCATGGGAACTGGTGCCCTTGTTTACGTGTATCAATAAGCTCGTTCTCTGCGTTCTCTTTTTGTAAGACATTTCATATGGCGGTTTCTCCTTTACTCTCTTCTCTTTTTGCACACCTCTATTATAAAAGGAGGCTACATATATAGCCTCTCAGCCTATTTGGTATAAAAATGTCCTCTCAGCAACATGTAGGAAAGAATAGAGCAATGTTGAACAGAGCTAAATTAAGAGTAAGTGTGTAAGAGAGTAACTGAGATATCATCATCAAAAATTACGGAAAAGAAAAAAGAGAATACGCGTTTAGCCTTCACCGCTATCGTACTATTTTGTGCATTAGTGGAATAGAGTCTCACCAAATTTTCTATGGGGAAACATAGTTTCTCCCCAAAATAGTTTCTCTGAACTACATTTCGATGCAGAAATTATCCTTTTAAAAACATTTCTATGGGGGAAAATAACCGCTCAGCAACTTGTATATATGAAAGAAATTCCTCAGCAACATGTCTATAACATAGTTGGGCAGACGTGCACACCTGCGTTGATGCGTTCTGTTTACATTTTTTGATGTTAACACAAAAATAAACATCAATGAAAAAATTCCCGCAATATTTTTAATGAATTTATTTTTTACCCTTCCTGGGATGTTATTTATGTATAAAAAATATTAAATTAATTAAGTTTCGCAGAATAATTCTTGTTTTTATTTTCTCTTAACAATTTTTTAAGAGAAATTTTGCCCATCATTGGTCTATAACAATGTTGAACAGAACTAAATTGAGAGTAAGTGTGTGAGAGAGTAACTGAGATATCATCATTAAAATGACGAACGAAAAGAGGAAAATGAGAATACGCATTTAGCGATCACCGCTATCCTATCGTACTATTTTGTGCACTAGTGGTCTATAACAAAAATATCTTCTCTGACAAATAGAAAGAATAGAGTTTCAACAATTTTTGTATGGGGAAAATAGCAACTTTCTGAAAAAAGTAAATTCTTACCATTGTCAGTAAATTGTTTACAAGAATAATTAGCATATAATCAACTTTTCTATAATAAAAATAGTCTGACTTAAACTTGTTTATAAAAAGTAGTTCTCAGTATTTTGTTTCGGCAGTTAAATTTGTAGTTATTCATAAAATTTTTATGAGCAAATAAACTTGTCGCTACATTTATTTGGAAAGAATATAGGGGTTTAGCTACTTAAAAATGTAATAATCTTGCAGTACTCTCTTAGAAACATTTCAATGGCCTCTCAGGAATGTTTTTAATCTCTCTGCAACATTTTTGAGGCGTTTTACACCAATAAATTCTCAGCAATATTTCATTGTGAAAAAATAGTCTCTCAGCTCCTTAACTTTTCTATAATAAAAGTAGTCTGTCTTCAACATGCGTATAAAAAGTAGTTCTCAGTATTTTGTTTATAACAAAAATAGTTTCTCAGGAACTTATCTATGAAAAAGTACCCTCTCAGTAGTTTATGTTATCATTAAATTAATACTGTGCATAGGAACTGGTGCCCTTGTTTACATTTATCAATAAGTTGGTTCTCTTTTAGTAAGTCACTTCATATGGCGGTTTCTCATTTACTCTCCGAGCATTTTCTCTTTGCACACCTCTACATTAAATTTTTATAATAAAAGTGACTTCTCAGCTACATTTATTTGGAAAGACTTATTCTCAGCAACTATTTGAAAAAAACTGCTTTTCAGCAAATAGTTGAAAGGGTAAATAGTCTCTCAGCAACATGCCGTTATGAAAAGTAGTATCTCAGCAACTTGTGTATAAAAAATAACCTGTGAGCAACACAGCAATTTTTCTATTCAAACGAGGACCTCATATTATGTTTTCTACGACAGAAGTAGATTCTCAATATTTTATTCATTAGGAAGATATCAGCAACTGCTCCATAAGATAATGTTAATCTCTCTGCAACGCTTTTAATGCGTCTCTCAGATATTTTATGGCACTAATAAATTCTCAACAACATTTCCTTGAGAACAATAATCTCTCACCAACATTTTTTAGAATTTTGGGATTTTAGTAAATGTTTGGAATCGAAATCTCACTTTTTTGAAAATAAATTACTGAGAAGTTCTATTAACTTCTAAGTTAACCTATGCCCACTGTATTTAAATTGTGACATAGATACTCCATTCCATTGTATTTATAACTATAAATGACAGACATGCCGACTCTAGCCGGCCGTCACAGTTTCATATAAAAAATGAAAAGCAGGTGTTAACGAAGAAATCGGAATCGCCAACGCCATTAAGAAACTAACATGAATTAAATGAGTTCTCACACCAAAAAATAAAATGCGTTTGACATGGCAGCAAACGTCAAATGGCCAATCGATTGAATGACAGCCGTAAAAGAAGAACAATAACATGACAGCCGCAGTGGTTCTATAGAAAATGAGGCATATTAACTCTTTTGGATATAGTTTTCCTTCAATTATGTTTCTAGTTTACTTTTACTTAACCACCATTAATATCAATAAAATAGCAATCGAATTTCGCAATTAAATAATAATAAATTATTTAATTATGATTATTTCAACAATTTTAAAATTGATTTCCTATAAGGAAATTACCACTATTTGCCCAGCCTCTCAACACAATCGATACGTACATAGTTGATTTATGAATTTCATGCCCAAAACACGCAATAAGCCATGAGATCGATGATCTCTATAGATAATCTTGCAATGATGTAAGATACCAAATACAATTGATTGTTTTTGTTTTTGGTTGGGGGTCTCCCCCAAAATTGGTCATAACTATTTGAAGTGGTTATGGTGATGAAACGTCATCATCCATCAAGTGTTTGATGCTATGGCGGGTTTGAAAAGTTTGTTCAAATGCCAAGCATATTTTTTTGTTTCTTATAATTTTTTTCGATAGTTTGGCAAACTTGTTCTCGATGACACAATAATCATGATGATAGTTGGGGTATTTTAGTTTGGAGATTCGAGAAAATGAAGTTTCGCTGTGAGGCTTCTATGTAAAGAAAAGTATTTCATGGAGAAGGAGTCAGTGATAAAATGATAGACTCTGAGAAATATTATTCATCCTGAAAAAACGTACTCCCACAACTTTTACTTAAGAAATTGTAGACTCCCAGCAACTTATCAAGTAGAAAATGCTCTCTCAGCAACATGTTTATAAACATAGTTTCACAGCAACTTGTCTATGTCGCTTCTAAAGAAAAATAACTTCTTAGAAGGAAGAAAGGATCGGACGGAGGACCTTAAGAATATACCTTACCTTCCATCAACTTTCTATAAAAAGAGAAATCTTCAAGGAGTAGCGTGAGTAGAGTGACAAAAAGAAGTATTTCAAGTAAAATGACTTATCAAGTAGAAAATTCTCTCTCAGCAACATGTTTATAAACTTAGTTTCGACACTTCTAAAGAAAAATAACTTCTTAGAAGGAAGAAAGGATCGGGCGAAGGACCTTAAAAATAGACCTTAATCTTCAATAGCGTCTTAGAAACATTAGTGTGAGAAAAGTAGCCTCTTTTCTTACTGAAACTTTTGAACGAGAGAGAAAAACACACATCATGGCCATAGAATCTCCGATTTAAACAGAATTTAAACCTATTTTCTTTAAAAAATTGCCTCTGTGAAACTGTTTCTGTGAAAGTCAGTCCTCTAAGCATTATAGGTAACTTGTCTACGAAACGAAGCTGGGCTGGTATTAAGAAAAAAGAGCTACGGAAATCTGAACAAGAGATCCACAAAGAAGATGCGACGAACAACGAGATCTTGAATCACCTTCTGCTTTGGAGTTGATCAGCATAAAATCCCTTAGAAAGAGTATTCGGGCTTTGGAAGAGAAATGGAACTCCAAAAACCGCAAAAAAGAATCTTGTTGTCCGATAAAAGAGAAAGCTAAGTTAACCGCAAGTTATAGAAGATTGTCACGAGAATTCATCGGCTGAGGACGGAAAAATTGGTCTAGTATCTAGAAAATGCAGACACGGAATATTCTGTAAAGTCTGGTAATCCTAAAATGAACAAGTAGCCTTCACAAAGAAGGAAGATGACATCAAACGCTGGTTGGAAGTCGGTATCTTATGGAAAGTAGCCAGGAAGCATTATTGAGACGAGCTCTGCTACACAGTGATCGACGAATATAGGATGTCCGGCAAAATAATCAAAGCAAATCCACACAAAAGTGATAGATGCGATCGAAAATAAGTCTTTTGGGATCGTCTCCTAAAAGAAGGGGAACCTATTGATTTGTTAAACTGCGAGCTTAAGGGGACCCCCCCCATTCTCGGTGTCAAAATTTTTGTTGATATAATTCGAATCTACACTGATTAAGGAATGTCTCTACAAAATTTCAAGTGAAAATCTCAAGAAGTCTTGAAGATATATCCGATTTATTGTATCAACATTAAGTGACGGCTAAAGGGCTTCTCAAACTTTAAACGCGTTTTACTCTAAACATTTTTTTGTGAATGGCGGGCACGATAACTCAAAAACCAATAATCCAATCGGTTCCAAATTTTGCAGCGTTTCTCTGAGAGTGTATAGCTCTCGTATGAACTAGGATAAAGCCAATCGGTGAAGATCTTCCTTATTTTTTAACATGGTTTTTGGTAAAAAATCGGCGATTTTTCAAAAAAAAATTTTTCAAAGGTCCACCATTTTGTTAATTTTAGAGCGAAGTCAATAATCCTAGTTCATACGAGAGCCAGACATGTCCTCTTTCTAACACAGTTGGAATTTTCGGATTCCGATGTTCCAGTGAGGAGTTATCATGCCCGCCATCGAAAATGTGGACTTTTCTTTGCACCCAAAAAACAACAACAAAACAACAACAACAAATTTTTGTAAATTATTTTTCTTCCTTTTTAAATCTTCAAATATATATGTGCCAAGTTACAAACCTTAACAAGCATTGGTATTCATTTACCAGCCCATTTAAAATCTTAAAAATAAAAAATCGAGAATGGGGGGGGTTCCCTTAAGGGAGACAATACAATACTAATTTTTGATTCCGTTTGAATCAGCATAGACCTGAGAGATGCCTTCGGCCGTGTAGTGACCGACGAAAATGGTGTTTCTAGCAAAATGAGGGAACCAGATCCAAAATAAGTCTGAGATGCTATTAACAAGAATATCTTGGATCATCTTCTGCAAGAGGGAATCTTACAATATCTTAAGCTGCGAATTTAAGGGGGACTATCTAAAGTCCTAAAAACATATTTATTGGTCTTTTCGTGTAAAACACCAATTGAAGTGGAAGAAAGACGTACCACCCATTGCACTTGCGAAAGGTTCTTAGCAACTTGTCTATAGGAAACCTAGCAAGTTCCCAATGATAGTATCTCTATGAGAAAACTTGATTATAAGATTTTTTTTTTGTGGAAAAAATTTTTCTCAGTACCATACTTATAGGGGTTTCGGGCTTGTAGAGCGCGAAGTGAACAGGCAGAGAGACGCACAGCTGAGTGCACCCGTAAAATAGCTTCACAGCGACTTTTGTGTAGAAAAGTATTTTCTCAGCAAGTTGAAAAGTAGCTATTTAGCAACTTGTTTACGGAAACAAAACAAGTGTGCCAGGAAGGAGAGCTTCATAGCAACTAAAAAATTGCTTCTCAGCAACTTTTGTGTAGGAAAGAATTTTCTCAGCAACATGTCTATAGGAGAAAAAGCTTCCCAGCAACTTATTTAAAAGCCAGCTTCTCAGCAAGTTCCAAATAAAAGTAGCTTATAAGCAACTTGTCAATAGAAAAAAGTAGTTTCTCAGCAACTTTTTATGTATGAATGTATTTTCTCAGCAACTTGTCTATAAGGAAAATAGGCCTCCCAGCAATTTCTATCTGCACACCTACCTCTACTATAGAAATGCAAGCTTCCTAGCAACTTGTTTACGATTAGCAGCTTATCAGCAATTTCTCAACAAAAGCAGCTTCTCAGCACCTTGTCCATATGAAAAGTTACTCGTTTATAAAAAGTAACGTCTAAGCAACTATTGTATAGCTTCTCAGCAACGTTTTATATAAAAGGAATTTTCTCAGCAACCTGTTTATAAGGAAAAGTGGCTTCATAGTATTTTCTCTCTTCACACCCCTACTATAGGAAACAAGCTTCCTGGCAACTTGTTTACGAGTAGCAGCTTCTCAGCAACTTGTCCATAGGGAAACTAGCTTCCCAGCAACACGTTTACTAAAATAGCAGATTCTCAGTAACTCAGTAACATGTTTATAGGAATAGAAATGTCTCAACTATTTGTCAACAGAAAACTTAGTTTTTCAGAGAATTCGTCTACATAAACTAATTTATAACAATGCGAGTACCTTTTTCTTTCGAAAATTTAGCCCCTTAGCGAATTGTTTCTTTATATTACTAAATTTCTTTCAAACATCTAACCCTATTTTAATTCTCTCCAGTATAACTTCTAGTAAATACTTGCTTATGCTCTCTATAATTAATGATTTTCCCCCAGACATGGTTTCTAAATATTTATTTTGTTGTTGTTGCCTCATAAACATTTGGTTATGCCAACTAGGTTTAAGGTCCATAATTGAATTGATTTCAACAGCCAAATGGTCACTCATGAGTTCATCATAGTCTCTTGCTATTTGGGATTTTCATATATGCAATAATGACCTTTAGGCTAACCGCAAGAAACCAGTTGTACTTGGACTAATGCTTCTTATGATGGAAAGCAAAACAGAAACAGAACTTTTCAAGTAGCTTTCAAGTTTTCCATGTGGTGGAGAGGTAAAGATGCCCATTTATTTTGAATTTTCTTCAAGTAATGAAATTGGGCAATTCGTTGTTTTGTAGATTTGCTCCGCAACTATGAAGCGGTGAAGTAAAGCGTTCATCACTTGATTTTGTGTATCTTTGATGGACTGACTGATTCTTTTGTATGGAGGAGATAAAGTAGAAGATCCATAGGTTTGGTATGCTGGCTGTCAGCATTGGCTGACTGGTCTTCTGGTCAGACGGTGCTGCTGCTGGGGCATTGTTCGATGATGTAAGTATGTAAATGCATAGATCTGTTGTATGTTGTAGCTATATAGTAAGTATCTAATGTGCTTGTTTTTTTTTTTGTTTTTGTGTCTTCTTCAATTTATTACAAAATTTAGTTGTAGATTTTTTTCGCTTGTGTGTTGTTTTTCTACCCGGCACAACATTTTCCTGGAAATGTTTTATTTTGAAACAACAAACAATTGTTGTTCACATTACAAAATGGGAGGTATTCTTGTTTCGGTTTATGTGTGTTTGAAATGACTTAATGAACTGAAGAAGTCTATGTGCGGAACTAGCGACCGGCAATTGTTGCCAAATCACAGTCCCAAAAAACATGTTGGGTTAGAATATAAAACGGAATGTGTTTCTTTCTTACGAACATTTTTCGACTTTACTTTCCAATCATGTCAAGTTTATGCTTCATTTGTTACAAATCCGATCATTAACCGACAAAAATGTTCGGTTGTAGAATACAGCGTATGTAAAACTACTAGAAAATAGAAAGTTTGTTAGTTTTGTTAATTTCTATCGGGGATCATTAAATGTGGAGTTAGAAAGCCAAGAGTGACATATTTCAATTAAATAATTGTAAATGTTCCAGTAGCAAAATTTAGAGCAGAAATATGTTTTTATGATGTTGTTCTTGCAATGAAAATTTTTTTAAACTATAACTTCAAAACGAGTTCCCGGTAATTTCAACATTCGAAGAACTATAAATTTGTTCCCATAATATTTAAAAAATCAGAATGAGGGGGACTTTTCAAGGTTCCTACCGGGCCTATCCCCGCAGACTGACTATACTGACTATGGAGCTGTTACCCTAAAACCAAAAACTACTATGGAAGAAGGTTCAGTGAATAAGGCTAGGGTGAACCGGAGAACTAATACTAATGATCACGAGGAAAAATCTTCTACAAATTTGGTTGTATTGGCGTTTGTAATCTAGTGTACCACTATAAACACCCAGTCAACAGACAATATAGGATCTGAGTTCAGGAAGCACCGGACAAGAACAATCTCGACCCAATCTTCTGAGACAGATGGGACTCGAACTCAAATTCCAATTTAGAAAACCGTCATAGAATGAGGGAGGATTGAAGAGGATCATAAGATATGGGAAGGAATGAGCAAGGATCCTGGAAAGCCTACGACAAGAAAGGAGCAGGATGAACTGGAGAAATAATAATCAGTACTGTAATCTTGAGCAAACATCTCATATATGCGGATTTCTTGGCGTCAAAGAATAATAGTTACGGTGCAGAGTCTAAATAACCAATTACCGACGTTGATCTGCTCACAATTCAAGCCCGACAAACATCTGCTATAGATGTGTGAGTTTTGGTGTCTGTTGTGTAGTGTACCACTACAAACACCCAGTCAACAGGAACCACCTGAGTTCAAGAACCACCCGACAAGAGCAATTTCGACCCAACCTTTCGAGACAGACGGGGCTCGAACTAATATTCCAATTCGGAAAACGAAAGTAGGACCAACATAACACCCATAGAATGACGGAGAAGCGAAGAGGTTTATAAGATGCTTGAAGAAGTGAGTAAGGATATTGTCAAGTTCACGACAAGAAGGAAACAATTATCGGGAACAGAAAAGGCGAAAACAGGGCAGGATGAACCAAAGAAATAATAACCAGTACTGTGACTATGAGGAAACAACTCCTATATATGCGGATTTCTTGGCATCAAAGAATAATAGTTACGATGCAGAGTCCAAAAAAACCCATTAACGGCGTCGATCTCCCCAGATTCAAGGACGACAAACTTCTACTACCGATGTGGAAGTTTTGGTGTCTGTAATCTAGTGTTCCACTACAAACACCCAGTCAACAGACAATACAGGGCAAGAAAATAATAACCCGCACTGCAATTGCGAGTAAACGTTTACTATAGATGCGGATTATTTGGCGTCTGTAGTCTAGGGTAATGCTAAAATCGGGCAGGCACTATATGATCTAACTTCAACAACAAACCTGGAGGAACAATCTCGACAATACCGAAACATACGAGGGCTCGAATTTAAACTGCGACGCGGAAACCGAAAATATGGCCGACATAACTGTCTTACAATGACGGAGGAGCGAAGAGGCTTATAAGATGTTGGAAAAAGTCAGCTACAAGTAAGCCAATAGGCAAAACTGGATATGAGTTCAAAAACCAACGGAACAGAAGTGCAATCCCGATCCAACATTCCGAGACAGGCAATGACTTAAACTTCCAATCCGAAAAAGAAAGCCGAACCTCGGAATCTGCCGTAAAGTCTGGGAATCCCAAAATTCACGAAGATGACAACACCCACAGTACCGGAGAAATAATATTCCAGACTAGAGTTGCTTAAGTCTGGAAGGAACTAGTTCATTGAAACTATTCCGATTTTATGGTCAATGTTCAGAAATTTGTAGAGTAAATCATAGTTTTATACCAATTGTTATTGAAAGTAGTCCTTTAATTAGAGGGGGAAACACATACGAGGATTCAGGCCTGCTCTGTTAAGTTGGCTTCGTCAAACTTGAATTTGAACGCCGTTCTCCTTTGTTCTTTTACAATAAAAGAAGCCAAACATGCGAAGCCTGAAAGTCTTCTTATGTGTTTCCCCCTTAACTTACGATACGATCCAAAAATAATCTGGGAATCCCACTTCACAAATGAAGAACATGGCATCAGATAAGTAGAGATACTTCGGCGCATTCAAGGACAAAACTGGCGAATTCATCATGTAGTGCCTGGGATCTCTTGGATGGTTTATATTATATTGAAGACGATAAGCTCTTGGAAGAAGCAAAAATCAGCTGCGAAGAATTCAGAACCCTTTATGCTTGGGCTGTGACACATGGCTCGTAACATTGCACATCGAATTCAAGTAGAAACTACGCACTTTGGCAGTTAATCGAATAGTCAGCTGCGCTAAATGGACTATCTATTTATTGTGCCGAAGTAGTTCAACAGATATATTCACTGAAATGAGCGTATGAACTAGGTTAGTATTGTTCTTTTTATCGATTTTCCCTTTTCTGAATAGTTACTTTGAAATAGTTGGCTCCGGAACGACCCAACTCTATTTAAAATATATCGAATGAAAAAAGTAGTGGACGAACGAATTAGTTCAATCTAAAATATTGCTGGACTTTAAAGAACTGGGTCTCAAGATAAAAATGAGCTCAAGATACCTCTATTGACTTCTTTAAAAAATTCTCTCTTCATTTTCCGAACCCTGCTAGCACCCAGATTTTGCGTTTTGTAAATTAATTTCAAAATGTCTATTTCTTAAAAAGGAAACAAAATTCAAAAAAAAAAAAACGAACTATGAGTCATTCAAATTTGCAGATTAAATGCTGATGTTTGCAATTGAAGATCATCAACATCATTTCAGAATTTATCATGGCCGAACTTATGCTCAGTCAGCAATTTAGTAGGCAAACTTTTTCAACTGTCCGAGCTCACTATGGCCTCTAAGTGTCTAAATGGATGTGTTCACATGTACAATATTGGATATAAACATATGTAAACGTAGAGTTGGGTATTTCTTTGGTGGATACAGTGGAACCTCTTCAAAATCTTCACAAAAAATTTCCCATGAGAACTTATATTCTTTGTAGATGTTGATTTTTTTAATTGTCCACATCTGAAAGTTGTTATTGTGGCTTGGTTGGGAGATTTCCACTGTACTTAAATTTTATGATGATGCACTTAAATTTGTTTCGCTGGTTAGCTGTCGGACAGGCTGACTGACTGCCTGGCTGTTGGACAGACTGATGAAAGTGGTCAATGATCTTCTTATGATATTTTAACGAATGCCAGATAATTTTCTGTTCAATGTGCAACAGTTGTAAATGGTATACAATCCCCAACATTTCCCCTTTTTGCTGCAATGAAAAACTAAATGAACGCTCAAAAAGAAAAGAAATTCATTGTTTTTCCACCCTACAAAAACAACAACACATTTAAAACATAATCTCCAAACTGAAGAAAAATAATTAAAGATTGTCTGTTAAGATTTGAACAAGTTTTGGGTCTGTTTTTCCAAACTAATTAACAATAAATGTGATTTATTAGAGCTCAATGATCCGATTTAGATCGGACATAACATATTTTGCTGAAGATATTGGACAGTTATGATCATCAAAACATATAAATCTTATTAGCAAAACTAATTTTAATTCCAAAAAATCCAATTAAAAAACTGACAAGGAAATTTTTAATTTTTTTTTTTTTTTTTTTTTTTTTGTGAAAGAGACATTCTATGGAGAGGGGGAAATGCTTTGGGGGGAAATTTGCGCCATATTCAATTTAACTTTTCAGATATTATGGGGTTTGAAAACAGTTTGTCAAACAAACTGTTTTCAAATGTGTATGACGATGGAAAATGGGTTGTTAAATATCTGTTTGGAATTTTTAAAGGGTGTTCTACAAACTCCTAATTTGCGTGACTTTGTTTTGACTGTAAAATTGGTGGTTATTGTGTAATTAGAAGCCTTTGGGATTTAATAGTCAATAAAAGCCTGTATAAGACCTGTGGTCTCCTATAAAGACCTGTGGTGTCCTATAAGGACCTGTGGTCACTATACAAACCTGTGGCCTCTATTTACAAAACATAAATATAAATAAATTTGTCCTCTCTAAAGCAAACATCCTGGTTCTTAAAAAAAAATTCAGATTTTTTTGGGGAAAATGTTCCTAAAATGTTTTAAAAAAATTGATATTCCGTTTACAAAACCTAGAAATATTTACGGAGTACACCATAGAGAATATCTATTCTTCATCAGGATAAAATTCGATGTCGATTTAGACATATCCGTCTGTTCGTTAATATCACGATAGAGCTTGTAATATTTAAGATAGAGCTTTGAAATTTTGCACATACATTGCTACTACTCCTAGGATATTTAGTATTGGAAATGGAATATATCGGTCCGCATTTTCTGATAGACCCAATATTGCGGTACCTCTAATTTCCGGTATTTTGGCGATTTTGGGAACATATTTCAAATAAATTGGCTGTACTTTGGTAATTTGTATTCTAATTGAGTAGAAAATCATTCTACAAAAAAATTATGTATGTTGGTACTGATATAAAAACACTTTTGGGGACCATCATATATCAGTACCCCCAATTTTCGGCATATTATGGATTTCGGAAACTTTTTTTCAAACGAATTGGCTCTAATATGATATTTGGGGCTCTCATTTGGGTACGAAATCTCCCTACCAATTATCAATATCCGTACTTTAGTAATTTGTATTCTAATTGTGTAAAACATTAATTTCCAAAAAAAAAAAAAAAAAATAAATAAATAATGATCAATATTGATCTGCATTTTGGTGTTACCACCATATATCGGTACACCAAATTTTCGGCATATTGGGGCTTGAAATCGATTTTTTTCAAACGAATTGGCTCAAATATGATATTGGACTTAACATTGGATAGGAAATCTCCTTAACATAAAATATCATATATATTTGATATTTTGGGTTCTCGTTGGGTAAAAAGTCTTCCTACCAAAAATGATCAATTTTGTTTTAGGGTAGTCCCCATATAAGGGACCTGCCAAATTTCAGTATTTTGTGGAATTCGTAAAGGCTTTTCAAACGAATTGGCTTAAAGTTTATATTTCGGGTTTTCCTAACAAAAATGATCAATAATCATCCACTTTTTAGATCAGACCTCAAACAAAGTTACCTCCCAAATTTCAGAATTTTTAAGGAGTTTGGACATGTTTTTCAAATAGTAATGTAGAAAATTAGTAATTACTAAAAAGTATTTAAATTGAACCAATTTTTTTCAACCGAATGAGTACTAATTTGTTTATTTGGGTTCTCGTTAGGTGTCAAATTATCCTATCAAAAGTTTCAAATCTTAATTGATATGATAGCACACATATATCGGTACCTCCAAATTTCGGTATTTTGAGGATGTCAAACATGTTTCCAACTTAAATTCATGTAATAATATTTTTTTGGGGTTCTCATTTGGTACTAAAAATGTTCAACATTGGACCATTTTTTACGGTAGCCCCCATAATTTGTGGCACATTTTTTAAACGAACAGAATTAATTTTACAATGTTGGATCCTTATAGGGTGGCAAATCTTCCAGCCACAAAAATATCAATATAGGTCCATATTTTGGTATAATCTCTGTATAACTTTAACCCCAATTTTCGGTATTTTGAAGAAGGGCGGAAAAATTAAATTTAAGAAGTAGTTGAGGTACCCTTACGCAGTTGTTTGGGAATTTGCGTCAGTCTTGTTAATCGAATTGACTCTAATTTGATATTTTGGAATCTTATTGGGTGCCTTACTTCCATAAGTATAGGTCCATGTTTGGGTATAGCCTCCATATAACATTACCCTCAACTGTTTTTTGTAACTGAGAATTTCAGACAGGGTCCAGTCTCTTTTTGAAGAGTCTACGGGTATTTTCCAACCGAATTGACTCTATTTTAGCACTACAAAGTGATTGTAATTTGACATTCCGGCATATTGTTGGACAAACAACTTATTCGCAGAACATCTTCCATATAGGTCAATATTTCTAAATAGCCACCGCATACACAGGTCACACGACATTTTCGGAATGTTCAAGGTCATGGTTCCCGTAGAAGGGGAAGGCCACGAATTAGATGGAAAGACCAAGTAGAAAACAATATCTTGGAAAGTGGTCTTCCAAATTGGTGGACTTGCGCACAAGACCGACGCGCTTGGAAATCTTTTTTAAGCTCGGCTTATGGAACAACCGTTCTGTAAACAAGCCAGCTAAGTAAGTAAGTAAGGTCATAGCCCAATTTTCCAATCAAAGTATCTGTACTTTGTTATTTCATTTTCTATAGGCCGTAATTTTTTATGGCACATCCCTTATAAAAAAACCCCAATATGTTATATGTATTTTGAATGCTCGCCTCCTGGTGAAGGTATGAAAGATTCAGCCTGAACCGGAACTTATCGACATTTTTACTTGCTCTTGTTCAAATATTTATTAAAATTGTTGGCCCTTACAAGGATCACACGAAATTTTTGGAATGTTTAACTTCCCTGCCTAATTTCCCAACTTAAGTGTCTGTAGTTTGATATTTCGTTTACTACTGGCCGAAATTTATCATAACATAGCTCCCCATATTAAATTCCACCTCATGGTGCAGGGTATAAAAGCCCGACTCCGAACTTTTCGACATTTTTATTTGTTTTTAATCAAATAAATTTTGATTCAATATTTGGCCAATACAAACGACATTTTCCGTATGTTTAAGTTTCCAGCCCAATTTTCCAATCTAAGTGTGTGTGTAGTTTGATATTTCTATCACTACTGCCCGAAATTTACCATGACATACCTCCCCATATTAAAGTCCACCTCACGGTGGAGGGTATAAAAAGTTCAGGAGGGAATAAAAAGTTCAGCTCGAACCAGAATTTATCGTCATTTTTTAAATTGTTTTTTCAAATAAACTTTTTTGAAAATTAATTTTAATTAATTTTCTGTTTTAATTTAATTAATTTTTCTCAATCTTTCCGAACACTGAACCAGGAACTACACACAAAAATACCATTTTACACATTGGAAAATATGTCGCAATTTAGTCACAGTGGCATTTTGACGTTCCGTTTCTCCTCTATGGATGAATGCAGATTTTCTTTGGATTTGGATTTTAAAATTAGAAATTTGTAAAAAAAAGTATCCAAAGATAGCCCGAGATTCATATTACAAACGATTGTGGGTCAAATTTAAATCATTATTAAACATCATTATTGTCTGTAAATTAATAAATAACAAAACAAAAATTGTCTTAGTGTGTGTTGTTTCCTCCAAAATAAACGAAGAAGAAGAAGAAATGAAAAAATAACAACACAAATAACTTATCCAAAAATTTAATGGTTGACATAAAATGTGAGAATATTTTTTGTTTTTGCTTGTTATTATGGATGAAAAAAGGAAAGTATTGCATGAGAGTTTTCCCCCTAACAAAAACAACAACAACAAAATTTGAGAAAAATGAAAAAAAAAATGTTCCCTTGTCGCTTTTCACTGCCTGCACATAAATCTCAGTGGTGATGTGTTAAAAATCAGAGACAATCACCCTCTTCTTCATTCGGTTCCCCCCATGTAAGTTATGCCGAAACAAAGTGTATTACAAAATTTTGATTTTTTATGGAGTATAAAACAACAACAACAATATACAGAATGACATTATATATGTACACATGCATGTGATTTTTTGGGAAAATTTTTTTGAATATTTTTCTTTTCAAATAACAATGTAATGAAGAAAAAATTCATAATTATTTGGTGTGATTGTAACAAGTTGATGATGTGTGCATTACATAAAAGGGTGAATAAAAAAATATGTATTCCAAAAAAGTGATGGCAGATGATGATCAATTACAGCAATGTGTTGCTGTTGATGATTACGATGGCATATATCGGACATTATCATAATTCCCATACAATCATGATGAGGAAGGGATGACTCTACTTTTTTTATGACAACTCACATTATTATATGAGGATATTATAAACAATATTTTCAATGGATATTTCTGACAGAAAAAAGAGATTCGGAATGATTGAAATGCACTTTGTTTAAATCAATAATAATTTAGAAATCATTATTTTTATTTTACATTACAAATTTTAAATTGAATTATTCCATAACTCAAAGTCCCTCATAAGCCGAATTTGAGTTATGGACGTTCGACGGTATTTTAAAACATCAGACGTTTAAAGTACATTTTTTGCCGATAAAAGCCAAGAAGATCACCCCAAAAAAGAAAGCGATTTTTAATATTTGTTGTATGAATCTAATACTCCACCATTAGGAATCCAAATGTGAGTAAAATACATCGATAAGGCCACCATGAGGAGAACAAAATACTTAAAATCTGTTGGAAGCTATACCATGGTAAAAATTCTATCTATCTTAACTATTGCAAGCTCTATTGCAATTTCAAAAAAGACGGATATGCCTAAATTGGCATAGAATTTTATTCCGAACAAGAATTTATGGGGTCTTTGGTGTATATTTTGAGGTGATGTGACGGAAAGGACAAATTTAAAAAACATTCTTCACCTATAAAAATATACAAATTCCTATGATAACTATACGTAGGAAATATACTAAGGTTAGGTTAGGTTGAACAGAAGGGTAGATAATACCACAACATGTCAAACAAAAAGAAGGAAATACATAAAGAAGAATGAAATACACTCTAGAAATGAAAAGAAAGTTAGAATTAGGGACAATTTAGATTAAATAAAAATATACTAAAAATTACATTCACTACAATCGAAATATTCGATATTTCGCTTAGAGGTCTTCAGAGTGATGTTAAAATATTAACCTAGAAACAAATATTGTTTGCGAAGCATTCTGAATTAAAAAAAAATGCTGTTATATTCATCTAGGCCATTCCCTTCTCCATGTGGATCCCAAGAACAAGAAAATACGAATTACGTTATTACAATTACAATAAAGGTGTGTGGCGAAGTTCCATATCCAACAATGGACCTATATTGAAGATTTACTGTCAAAGGTTTTAACCATAGAAAACCATCCATCATATTTCGTCGGAGAGCCTCCATAATTTCTAAATATACCCACATTTTTTTACATAGGTTCAAATTTGGTTTAGGCCAATTTTCGGTTTTTAAGGTTTTATTTGCATTTTTCCACTCAAGTGGCTGTAATGTGTGACAAAGATTTTTGGGGAACGATTTCGATCAATGTTCAATAATCCTCCTCATTTTCAATACACAAAAAATGTTAGCAGAATTTTCCAACCAAAGTGACTGTAAGTTTTCATTTTAAATTCTCCACTTTACAAAAGATTTTCGATGCAGGTCCATGTTTTGACAGAGTCGATGTATAAGCTGTAATTTTGGAATTTCAGATTCCCGATAAATAAAAAACGTCTTCCAAAAAAAATCTTAAATATAGGTACGGCCCAATTATCGACATGTTAAAGTATAATACCTAGCCCTGCTTTTTTCAACCTGTACATCTTTATTTTGTTAATTAATATCATAGAGCATATACAAATTCCGACCTGTTTAAGAAATTTTGTCTTTTCTATTCCTAAGAAACTAGAAACAATATTTCCTTTTATTTATAACAATATTATGATTATAAACAATAATCATAACAAAACAAACTCAAAACTAGATTAACTGACTTTTTTAACAACATTGCTACGTAATTAAACAATTCCTTTGAAGAAGGCATTAATGCAAATTTATGATCTGATCTGGCTGATAACAAACAAAAAACTTGGGATTCTGTGTCACAATAAAATTCGCAATCAAAAAGTAAATTTACTTTAGAAAACGTGCTACTTTAAGTTTAATTTAATTGAAATGTTTATCAATGCAGAAAGATATATAAAAACTGCAAATAAAAATATGTTCATACAAAATTAATAAAATAACAAAATAATTCACAATAATTGTAATTACAACTTATGGAAAGAGGAATATTTGAAACAACTTATGGTAATTCAACTAAAATTTTTTTTAAAAAAAGTTTTGTCTTCTAATGTTCTCTAAAAAAGTTCTGCTTATAATTCTCCCTAATTTTTTCATATTACTTGAATTAGTTCTTTTTATTCGAGTCTGCTCATTTAAGGGTTAAAATAAATTAATAGAAATCAAAAGCTATCCATTTACTATCATCTTCCTAATCAAAAAAAAAAAAAAAAAAAGAACAACCAGCTCACTTGAAAATGTTACTGTCTGCAACATTGCTAAATAGCTTTTCCGGCACAGCATGAAGAACAGCGAAAAAGAACCGATGATAATGATGATGGACACTAACTTCATCATCATCACCATCGTCATTATTATAATGTTGATAACTTAATTATTAGTTCAGCTCAATTGCCAATAAAAAACAATGATCGGTTTTTATATTGAAAAAAGAGATGAAAAGGAAAAAATAATGGGGTTTATTTATGCTGAAAGTAAATCGCATAGATCCCAAATCAAATAAAGTACTCATAGAGGATGGTAACATGTTGAAGTGGCTATTATTAAGGGAATTAGAAGGGAAGCAGATTTTGCAAATTTAAAAAATAAAACTTCTGCGGAAATTTTCCCATAAAAATTATGTTACCTTAAATATTCTTAAAATTCTTTAATAAATTTTAATCATTCAAATTCTGAACAGATATTTTGCGTCTATACACGTATCGATTGTTATACCTTCACCACAGATTTGTGGTGTCTGTAACATCTATAAGGTAATAGGTCAATCGAAAAAAAAAAAATAGATTATCGGAAGGTTGTTAAAGGTTCTGGAAAATATCAATGTGAAATTTGAGTAGTCCGTGTAATGAAGTTTTTGGAATCGCTCATGGCCCTTTGGGCTAGGTTCTCGTTTATGAAATAAATTGAATTGAAATTAAAATTGTTGGTGTCTCAAATGTTATGGGATTTACACCAGTGGTATAAATCCAATTTTCGGTATTTTAAAGGTTTCAGACAATAATGTTTACTATCTATCTATATCAGAGATCTAATTTCTAATGGATATAATCGTTTTTTCATAAAATATTCGATACAAATATAAAAATGGCGCCCAATTTAAGCAATCTCATTATTAAAGCCAAAATTTGAACAAAAAATGTTTGATTTAGATCTTGAGAGATTAAGAAATTGTTATGGGAATGACAGCTCTACATTAAGAATCGAGAAGGACAAATTCTGATATATAAAGTTTTTGAGTTGCGGCGTTATGAATTTTTTGCTGGCGACTCTACTGTTAATGATGAAACATCTTCATATCTTAGTTTGGTTGCGATTGCAGGTTATTTTGTAGATGAAATTTCTTCACTCAAATCGAATGAGGAATATTTTTGTAAAACATATTCCCCTTCTATCTCCAGTCCTTGTGCGTCAATTTCGGCCTTATTTTCTTGAACCGTTAACTAAATACTTTTTGACATTTAAATATTCTACAAAAATGTCACTCATAAAATTTTAGATTGGTCTCCAAAGACCTTTTCACCTCCTTTCATCAGTTTTACTTAAACCTTGCTCAGAAAACTTTATACCTCGTATCTCTCAAATGTCGATATTTTGCAGAGTTTGGATGCGTTCATCTGCCTAATTTTATGCAATTTTATATTTCGGATTGTAATTATGTAGAAAATTATATTCCTAAGAATGATTAATATTAGAATAGGTATCAGGGTAGCACCTATATAACTTTACCACCCCCCACTATTCGGTATCTCACAAATTTCGGTATTTTGAGTATTTCAAAATTGTTATTCAGCCCATAGCAAATCTTCCTAGTAAAAATGATCAATTCCGGTCAACGTTTTGGTATGGCGCCCAAATAAAGGTACCACGAAATTTATTATATTTTTAATTTTTCGAAATTACTGTAATTTTGCATTCCCGGACATTAGTGGGTAAACACAAAATTTTCACTTTCTACATAGCTCCATACATAGATCACGCAACATTTTCGGTATGTTCAATTTCCTAGCCCAATTTTTCAACCTAAGGGTTTGTAGTTTGGCATTTCGATTTCTGTTGGCAAGGCATAGACCCCAAATAAAAGCCATGACCATTCTGTGGTACTCGACATACGAAATGCCAATTTTTCCAATTAGGTATGTGAAGTTCGATTGTTATTCAATTTCTTCTGACCGCAATTTATCTCAGTATAGGCCCACGTCAAAATTACAATCAGGAAGGCTTCCCCCTGCTTGGATTTAAAAAAAAATCAGGGATGTAACAAAGATGTGGATTTTTTTAAAAATATTTCTTCAAGGATCTTCCTCAAGCGTGAATTTTTTAAAAATATTTTTTATAGAACCTACAAAGGCGTGGATTTTTTAAAACATTTTTTCAGAGACTTTACAAAGGTGTGAATTTTTATACCCTACACAACTATGTTGTCAGGGTATTATAGCTTTGTGCAGACCCAAGAGTTTCTAACACCGCGAAATATTGGTCCTAGACCCACCTTTAAGTATACCGATCGTCATATCTCGACAAGCTGAGTCGATCTAGATATGTGTGTCGTCCCCATTATAATTTGAAAACACGATACAGGCCACAGTTATGGACCAATCTTCACGAAACTTTTGATGAAGACCCCGATTGGTAAATATCGGTTAATATTTAGGGAATGAAATGGACCAAATACTTAATTTTTGTCGCTTTTTCTGGTCGCAATTATGGTTTATGGGATTGGGGCAAAGAATAAAAAATTATAAAAATCGTTCAATATTTAGCGGGTCAAATGGACCCTGACTTTTGCGTGAAAAATCGCAAAATTTTTATTCCATGGCGTATGTATTTACTCCTGAAGGAATTGGACCCAAGAAGTTGATTGTATATCCAAGAGGAGTGGTTGGCCTTTAAATTGATATCAATTATATTGCCAAATGTACTCGGATGTGGGAGTTTAACTCAAATATTTATAGGTGGTTACGTATTCAGATATTGTTTAGTAACCCATTAATATTAGAGGGTAGAAATAAAACGCTGATCGCTTTCAAATTTCCCAAGGAGTTCCAGTTATGGTCAAGGACAACGTCTATAATTTTTGGTGATGATCACATAAAAAAATTGTAATAAAATGGACCGAAAACTTAATTTTTTGTGTTTTTTCGAGTCGATCTATAGGCCACATGCCGAACATCACATCACAACCCACGGTGAAGGCAATCTCGATAAGTAATTAGCAGGGCCGTAATGGAAATTGGGAATATATGTCAGTGTAAGGAAGAGGAGCTGTTGATCTCTAAACGGCCAAGAGGGTGCAAATATCACGAAATATTGCCCAGGACCTGAAATAAAAATCCGCAGAAAGTAAGAGTTCCGTGGTAGTTGTGTAGGGTATCGTATGGTCTGTCCCGTTCTACTATACTGCTCCGCTCACTGGTTAAAAAATATGTTTAAGGCGTCGATTTTTAAATTTTTAACAACTTTTAGAATCTTCTTAACGGTTACCTATTGCAACTTTCTCCCAAGGCTTCAATCAAATAATTCACTTAAAAACAAATTACAACAACATTTACCATTTTCTATTGTGTCGATGTCGTTGTTGTTATTGATCGGCGTGGTTGTTAGAGGAGGCTTTTCCTTAACAATATTAGCTGGGTTAGTGGCAGTATTTCTAGGAGGAGTGGTGATAGCAGTAACTCTAGTGGTAGAAGAAGAAGAGTTAGTACCAATCGGTTTAGTTTGCATGCAATTATTTATTAGATCGGAAGTTGTTGCAACAGGCGATGTTGTTGTGGTCGACGTTGTTGTTGCTATTGCCGTTGAGGAGCCATTCAATTTTCTGACAACAATAACAATTTTTGATAGACGTGGTTTATTTGATGTTGACGTTGATGTGGTGGAGGTAGCTGACAATGGTAATTCCGACAATGATGTTTCGGTGGCGGTGGTGATGGTGGTTGGGGTGTTGTTACTTTGTGTTGTTGTAGTTTTGTTATTATTGCTGTTGTTGGCGTTGTTAGGTAGATTTGGTTTATTGCATGCAAATTTTGTTTCAGATCCATTGAAATGGGTTTCTAAAGTTGTTGGAATTGTGGTTAGTTGATGACTTAATGATGATGATGGAAATGCCTTTGGTTGATGGGTGGTGGAGGTGACAATGGCAGTGGTGTTGGCAGCAGTGGCAACATTTCCAGTAGTGGTCGAAATATTAGATGGAGAGATCTTGTTACTGTCAACAATAAAGTTGTTGTGGTCGTTCGACTTCAGCCCACAATTTGTGGTGTTGTTGTTATTGCTTTTCTCATTCAAAGTGGTAATTGACTTCTTAGGGTTATTATGAGTATTTTTCTTATTGTTTTTGTTATTATTGCCATGCATTTTAGATTTATTATCATAATTTAACTCACTATTGGAGCCATTCTCCTTGTCACTGCCATCTTTGGCTAGAGACTCCTTGCTGTTCGAGGAACGCTTCAAAGTGCCAAAGACGCGATTAAATGTTGTCGATGTTTTCTTTTCCGTTGAGTTACCCTCTGCACCCTTTGAGCCTGCGGCAGCTGCCACTGTAGGCAATGGTGTATCCTCAAAATTTGTTAGGGGCTTGGGTATCGGAATCAACGATTTCTCGGGAGATTTTTCACTATTTGTTAAATCCAAGGTCCCTGCATTCAGCTGCTGATATTCCTCATAAATGCTGCAACGTTTATTGGTTGCAGTTGTGGCCGATACCAAGGTTTTGTTATTTTTCGTCGATTTCGATTTGAAAATTTTATTCCACATTTTTTTACTCATTTTGAAATTTTTGTGTATTTATTTTAACAGCACTTAAAAAAAAAAATTATATTTTTCGGATTTCTTTAATTTTATAAATTTTCCATTTATTTTAGAAAAATTTTAATTTTTTTTATTTTTTAATAGTTTTTTTTTAGTAAAAAAATATTTTTTAAACAATTTTCAATTTTTCAGAAAATTTGTAAAAATTTTTTACAACTGTTCATTTTTGTATGTTTTGAATTTTAATTCGATTTTTTTTATAAATTTTAAATTATATTTGAATATTTTGAATTTAAGTTTCAATTCGATTTTTTATAAATTTTAATTTTATTTGTTTTTTTTTTTGAAAATCTTGAGTTCAATTTTTTAAAATTCCACTTTTTTATAAAAATTTCCAATAAATAATTTTTTTATTTTTCTAAACTTCTCGTTTCAAAACAAATTCCATTTTTATTCCGTTATCTAGCTTCGTTTAGGTTCACAACAACAAAATTCTCATATTATTGCAACAAAATAAAATTCAAAACGAAAAAAATCTCATCCGCACAAAACGCAACAACTCAATACCACGACGCCAAGTTTTCAACTGAAATTGAAAATCAAAACAAATCTTCATCGTTCGGTCGCTTGTTCCATTCACAGGCCTCCAATGGTTTCTCTTTAGCGTGTGTCTCACACAGAAGCGCTTGAAGTTTTCCCGCACAGGCGGCAGCAGTAACAACAGACGTGAGCGTCAGTCGTAGCAGTAGAAGTGCAAACCAAGTAGAAGTGGCAAACCAAGCCAACGAGTACTGGTTGTCGTCGGTGCATGGTGTTTTGCCGGTCATGTGTGTACGTAGCTGCTAGGTGGTAGGGGAAGGGGGACCATAATGCATGGAACTTACTGCTAAGTTCATAGTGGTTGACTGAGCAGCAGCTAAGTCGATTTTCTCTCCTTCTCTTTATTTTCTTTAGAATTTTTGCTCGGAATTACATACTTTGAATTTAATTGAATTAACTTCTACTTCGGATATAAGTTCGCAAAAGGGTTCGAAGATAGATTCAAGGTAGTGGAAGAGGCAAAATTGTGGACCTACAATTTTCTTCTGAAAATCGCCAAGTAAAAATATGAAAGATTTATAAAAGTTTGAGACAATAGCTCTTGTATTGAAGTAGGAGCCCTCCGTTCTTCTATAAAATTAGGCTAACATTGGTTAGCCTGGCCTTCAGAACTATTCTATAGAAGTCATCAAGGATTCTGCTATGCTATAGAAGTCAAGCCTTATGCTATGCTATAAAAGTCGGCTAGCATTCAGCTCCGGATCTTATTCCATGGATAATATTTATATAGTGACGAATTCTCGAACTTTCTAGGCATACTTTTCAGGGTGGCATCGCAAGGTATTAACTCTTCAAATTATAACGACTATCAATTAACAATCAATTCAGAACTCAGACATGAGGAATACAACTGTCGATTTAAAACAAAGGCTGTTGAATTCGGCTGGGCTTCTGCTATTCTGTAGTATTCGGCTGGACTTCTGCTATTCTACAGAAGTCGGCTAGGCTTCAGGCTATTCTATAGAAGTCGGCTAGCCTTCAGGCTATTCTATAGAAGTCGGCTAGCCTTCAGGTTATTCTATAGAAGTCGGATAGCCTTCAGGCTATTCTATAGAAGTCGGCTAGCCTTCAGGCTATTCTATAGAAGTCGGCTAGTCTTCAGGCTATTCTATAGAAGTCAGCTAGCCTTCGGGCTATTCTATAGAAATCGCCTAGCCTTCAGGCTATTCTATAGAAGTCGGCTAGCCTTCAGGCTGTTCTATAGAAGTCGGCTAGCCTTCAGGCTGTTCTATAGAAGTCGGCTCGCTTTCAGAGCTATACTATAGAAGTCGGCTATCCTTCAGGCTATTCTATAGAAGTCGGCTAGCCTTCAGGCTATTCTATAGAAGTCGGCTAGCCTTCAGGCTGGGTCTCTATAAAGACCTGTAGTCTTCTATACAGCCCAATTGGGTCTCAATAAAGACCTGTAGTCTTCTATACAGCCCAATTGGGTCTCAATAAAGACCTGTAGTCTTCTATACAGCCCAATTGGGTCTCAATAAAGACCTGTAGTCTTCTATACAGCCCAATTGGGCCTCTATAAAGACCTGTGGTCTTCTATACAGCCCAATTGGGTCTCTATAAAGACCTGTGGTCTTCTATACAGCCCAAAAAGACCTGTGGGCCTCAACTATACAGCCCAATTGGGTCTCTATAAAGACCTGTGGGCTTCTACTATACAGCCCAATTGGGTCTCTATAAAGACCTGTGGGCTTCTACTATACAGCCCAATTGGGTCTCTATAAAGACCTGTGGGCTTCTACTATACAGCCCAATTGGGTCTCTATAAAGACCTGTGGTCTTCTATACAGCCCAATTGGGTCTCTATAAAGACCTGTGGTCTTCTATACAGCCCAATTGGGTCTCTATAAAGACCTGTGGTCTTTTATACAGCCCAATTGGGTCTCTATAAAGACCTGTGGTCTTCTATACAGCCCAATTGGGTCTCTATAAAGACCTGTGGGCTTCTACTATACAGCCCAATTGGGTCTCTATAAAGACCTGCGGTCTTCTATACAGCCCAATAGGGTCTTTATAAAGACCTGTGGTCTTCTATACAGCCCAATTGGGTCTCTATAAAGACCTGTGGCCTTCTACTATACAGCCCAATTGGGTCTCTATAAAGACCTGTGGGCTTCTGCTATACAGCCCAATTGGGTCTCTATAAAGACCTGTGGCCTTCTACTATACAGCCCAATTGGGTCTCTATAAAGACCTGTGGTCTTCTATACAGCCCAATTGGGTCTCTATAAAGACCTGTGGTCTTCTATACAGCCCAATTGGGTCTCTATAAAGACCTGTGGTCTTCTATACAGCCCAATTGGGTCTCTATAAAGACCTGTGGTCTTCTATACAGCCCAATTGGGTCTCTATAAAGACCTGTGGTCTTCTATACAGCCCAATTGGGTCTCTATAAAGACCTGTGGTCTTCTATACAGCCCAATTGGGTCTCTATAAAGACCTGTGGTCTTGTATACAGCCCAATTGGGTCTCTATAACGACCTGTGGTGTTCTATACAGCCCAATTGGGTCTCTATAAAGACCTTTGCGTCTCTATACCGACCAGTTGGTTTCTACAAAGTCTGTCCCATTTTCCATAAATTTCTTTTAATTGCTGTCAGATTTGCTACCTTTTTTGGAAACTGCAAGACAAAACGGCGAATTGTGTGGGTGTTTATATGAAGACAAAAAAGCGGAAGATGAAAAAGAATAGAAAAACAAAGATAAATTAAAAACAGACACATTTCTCTTTTGCCAACAACAAAAAGGAAAGAACAGCTAGAAAAATGAAATGAACTTTTCCTGTCACTGCAGTTCATACATGTGTCTGGGAGTCAGTTGGACAGTCAAACAAATGCAGAATTGTGTCGTTGTTGTTTGGAGTGGCAATGGTGGCAAAAGGGCCACCCGCCATATGCTTCTTGTCCGCCATGCATGCATATTTTTAGTCAAAACGCTCTCTGTTTGTCACACACTGCGGGAGTTGAGTGACAAAAGTTGAAAAGAATGGAATAAACGATCGACCAACTATAAAAAATTTCGAACAAATCTCCGACCAACTGTAAAAAAAATCTTGAACAAATCTCCAAAAAAATTTAAAAAAGCTTTGCTGGCTGCCGGGCACAACAACCACCTACATGATTACATGCAGAGCAGCGAACAACACACCTCCAATCGCCCCCAAATCGAATAAAATAACACAGATCAGTTTCTTGACTTTTTCAGCGACGAAAAAAAATCGAACCAAAACAAACCATAACAACAATCGATTGTTTGGGTTTTTTGAATGGGGGACACCTCTTTCGGAGAGACCAGTTTTTTTTGATTCCGTTTTGCCATTATCATCATTCAAGGTAACCTTCTAAGGCAAGTTGATGTAATTGTTGCATATTTCTTTTTTTTTTTGTGCCCCAACGCAGAAGTCTTCAATGGCTGATCGACAGGCGGGTGGAATTTGTTGGCAATATTGTTATTGTTGTTGGAGGGAAAAAATTGATTTTCAAATCTGGATTTGTTTTCAAAGTGTAGTGAACTCGTAAAAGGTAAAACATTCCACACATCCACTTATAGAAAGTGAAGTGGGTTATTTATGGCTTTGTTCGGCCATCCATCTTCCCAGCCCTCCAATGCGAACGTGCGGAGAAGATCACCTTTTGAAAATCAATTTTTGAGACTTCCTGTAAATTCTCTGGAAAAAGGGGCAAATTATGACTCCAAAAGAGTCGGGGGAATTAGGTGAAAATAAAATCAAGTTCGTTTTCTTTTGAAAATAAAGGATGGTGGCACAATAAAAAGGGTGCTGATCATCATTAAAGACATAAAATAAAATATTTCCGAACAACCTATTTATTCTCATTATGTATTCTTTATGGGCTCCCTTTTCTTTTTGGACATTTATGAGTTACGTTTTTATGGCCCGAACTAAGTAAGCGCAGGCGAAATGTTTTGTAAATTATGTTTAACCCTTTGACATGGTAGCTCTTGAAAAATGGCTTTTGTTTTCCCATCTTTTACTCCTCCTCCACAGCCTATTGTTCCATTGGCATTTGTAAGAATTGCATTTTCTTATTCTTCTCTTCGAAATTTACATTTCAATGGCCAACTGGTCACTTTTGTAAATTAAAATTAAACAGTACTCGACTGCCGATTGTCATTGAGATAAATTGATGCTTGCATTCTCGAACTCACACAACTCATGCATTTCAATTAATATCTGAAGTAGTAGAAGTGAAATTGAAAAATTCTGCAAAATTTCAAATATGAAAACAATAAGGAAATCGTATTCGAATGGCTACAAATTGATATTCATTAAGAAAGTGAAATAGAAAACCAGGAAAGAGATAAAGATTTGTCTTGACCACGGTCAATAAAGTTCCAATTTGTCCTCCTGTTACTCCTCTTGGAAGCATAGGGCTTTCACAAAACTTTGTCGTCTAATTCGATTAGTCGAATCGAAATCAATGGCTAAGAATTAATATTCTTAAAAAATTAAAAAGAAAATCAGGAAAGAGATAAAGATTTAAATTCCATCCTCCTGTTACTCCTCTTGAAAGCATCGGGCTTTTACAGAACATTACCATCTTATTCGATTAGTCCCAGTGCTAGTTTGTTAATCATTGCATTTCCTTCTATATTATTCCACCTAAGTAGATGAATATTCAACTGAATCCAGTTCTAGAACAACATCTCCTTGAATTTCGTACAGTGGTTGCGTCCTTGCTTATTTTTTGGTACCATTTTGCTCTGGGTGGCGCCATCGCCTTCCACAGAAAACTAGTTAGGTAATTATTGCGTGCTTTTTATTATTCCAGCTAAGTAGATGAATATTCAGTTGAAGCCTGCCTAGCTAATGGATCAGTCATCTATCGTTGCCTAGAAACCATGTCTCCTTGAATTTCTGGGTGGTGCTATCTCCAACCATAGAAAACCAGAAATGAGATGTTAGTCCTCTTGTGGGTATACCATTACCGGAAATAGTTCTTGTGTTAATTCTGTTAATCAATGTGTTATTGTTTATTACTCAAGCTAAGTAGAAGATTATTCAGCTGAAGCCTGTCCTAGGCGATAGTTCTGCCATCTATCATTGCCTAGGAACAACGTCTTCTTGAATTTCGTGCAGTGGTTGGGGTCCGTGCTTATTTAGTGTTGCAATTTTATTCTGGGTGACATCATCTTCTTCCATGGAAAACCGGGAATGAGAAGTCATTCATCTTGGCTTCCAAAAATCATTTCTGTGTTAATTTTGTTAATAATTGTATTTTTATTATTCCAGCTAAGTAGATGGTGCCTGCTATCTATCGTTGCCTAGAAAAAACACCGCATAGCATTTTCCTACCTTGGTTGTGCTCCTTGCTTATTTGGTGTTGCTATTTTCCTCTGGGTGGCGCTATCACCTGCAATTTTAAATTTATGTTGTTCTCATCAGTCAGCATTTCATCTAGTGTTCGCCACCTTTTTTATGTTCCATAGGCACCTAATTTTTTGGAGTCTTCGTGTAGCTTCATTTTTCGGGATATAGACAAAATCTTAATCTGTTATAGCTATTGCAGATCTGAAGTTCATGCCTGAGTTCTGAATTGATTGTTAATTGATAGTCGTTATAATTTAAATAGTTTACACCTTGCGATGCAATCCCAAAAATGTTAGCAGGAAAGTTCGAGAATTCGTCATTATATAACTACTGTCCATGGAATACGATCCGAAGACATCTACTTAATCCGAACGAGTAAGTAAACCTCATTATTGCTTCCCAAATCAAGCTCGAATATCTCACACTTCAGAGTCAATGTTACGTATCTAATATGCCGACATCTTATCGACTATACAGACTCTTCACCATCGAAATGAGTAACCGGATATTGGTACGGCCTGTTGAGAAGTTTGCCTGACCCCACCATACATTTTCAAGTTCCGAGGACCTGAAATATCGACACAAAAGTAAATGTCATGCTCATTCGAATATAGAGAATCTTCACCATAGGTACCAGTAACCGGATATTGGTACTATAAATCCAGTATAAATTCTCAAGTTTCGACGAGAAAATATCGACTCAAAAGTAAATGTCATGCTCATTGGACTAGACATTAATTCTGAAGAACCACTTTTTTGGATATAACCACTTCCAAAAATAGATCCGATTATGGGGATAATGCAAAGGCATTTTTCAACCTTAAATGCGGCGGTAACCTTAAACATAACAAAAACGGAAAGTTTTCATTTCATATAAGGGCCCAGTCCAGCCTACCTCTAAAAATAGCTGAGGCCCAGGCTAGCCGACTTCTATGGAATAGCCTGACGGCTAACCGACTTCTATAAAACCGACTTCTATAGAAAAGCTTGAAGGCTATCCGATTTCTATAGAATACTACTACTTCTATAGAATATCCTAAAGGCCAGCCGACTTCTATAGAATAGCCTGAAGGCTAGCCGACTTCTATAGAATAGCCTGAAGGCTAGCCGACTTCTATAGAACAGCCTGAAGGATATCCGACTTCTATAGAACAGCCTGAAGGCTAGCCGTCTTCTATAGGACGGTCTGAAGGCTATCCGACTTCTATAGAATAGCATGAAGGCTAGCCGACTTCTATAGAATAGCCTGAAGGCTAGCCGACTTCTATGGAATAGTCTGAAGGCTAGCCGACTTCTATAGATTGCTCTGAAGTCTATCCGACTTCTATGGAAAAGCCTGAAGACTAGCCGATTTCTATAGAATAGCCTGAAGGCTAGCCGACTTCTATAGAATAGCTCTGAAGTCTAGCCGGATTCTATTGGATATACTTTTATAGAATAGCTCCAGGACTGTTCATAGAAGATCTGAAGAGCTTAAGACTCCTTTTTTAGAAAAAGAACTGAAGGCGACCTGAAGACCCCTTTTGTAAATCAGCCTAATTCTCCCTCTTTAAGAAAGCCATTGAGATCTCAGTATGAAGACATTCAGTAAGAAGACTGTTGAGGCTTTCCATAAGAGAAAATATTTTAGGGATTTCAACTTTTCTTGTTGTTGTTTTTATTTCTAGAACACAAATTTCAATGAACTTTCCCATAGCTTCGAAATGTGTGTTGTCGACATTTACAAGATATGTTGTTGCTTGGGTCTCTGGCGGATGAACACTTACATACTCGTGTCTGTAAATTTCTGGCGGATTAACCAAGTCCAAAGTAATTCGCAGTAATCTTCATCCGACACATAAAAACGAATCCAAAAGCAAATGACAGCACCTGTTTGAATTGCGAGCACAGGCCGAACACTTTAAAGCTGAACAAAACGGAACCACAACGAGAACTTCTACTTCTGGTTCTGCAGTTTCGCATGAAATTATTTTAAAGAACTTTTTTTTTGGTTTTAATTGTTGAAGTAGGTTTGATGGTGTTGTTGTTCTTTTTTCTACTTCGTATTCAGTGGTGTCGGCTGTTCTAATAATAAAACGGGAATACAACTTTAAAAATAAATAAAAAAAGAATGAAAATTTCAACACAATATTTTTTTATTGCATCTGCTGCTGCTGCCACGAGAGCCCAGCACAGCACACTGAGAAAGTTCAGCGATTTTGTAAATGTTAAGAAACAAACAAAAAAGGAGCAAGCGAACGAATAAAGTGACTGGTTGACTGACTGTCAGACCCATGGACAGACTAACCGGCGGGTTGCAGATATGTGTAGCAGCGCCCAACGCAATACAAGAATTGTTGCACCATATTTACCGTAAACAACATTTTTTTCTTTTTCGGATCATTAAAGAGGCGCAAATAGGGGAGGCAGCTCGTTTGCCAACTGTCCTGACCCATGGTGAACTTTAGCTGTGCAATGGAAGAATTGTGGAAAACTGAAATTTTCAAATTTACCCTCTCTCAATATTTTACAACTTACTTTTCTGTAAAAAATCGGAACTAATCAAATCTCCTCTCCGATTTTTTTTAGAGAAAAATATATATATATTTTTTTTATTTTTAATATCTTAATTACCAATTAAAAGAAATATCCAAAATCTTTTCGTTTCACTTTCAATTTCAAACCACAACCTCCAAACCTTTTAACATCCGATTTATTGATCCGTTGCTGATTCTGATTTTGTCTCAAAAGCTAAACAAGCGAAACTCTTTAAATCTTGTTAGGAAAATTCAGTGGAAACCCAAAAACTGAAAACATAAACATGAAATGAGACAGTATTTTTTCTCGTTTTGGTGGTATAATTAAAATGAAATTTATTATCCCCCGAGACAAATCGAATGTTGTTTGTTTTTTGGCCGTTCGTTGCACATGGGCATGTCAGAAAGTGTGGAGTGTGTCTGTCCGCCTGGCTGTCTGTTTGTATATCTTTCTTTAGTTACAACCATAGATTATGGCTACTTTAAAAGGGCTCCATCCAATGCTCTTTTTTTCTTTTTATGGTTCATTAACACAATGCCAAAGAAAATGAATGTCATATTGTGTGTGGTTGGGGGAAATGGGGCAGAGGGGATGTGGAAAATTGCAGTGTCAGTCGGAGTACTTTCTTTAGCATTGAGTTGTAAATTATTGGTGAGGAACTAATTTAAAACACACGGAAGTACTAATTTTTGGCATTTCATTGGACCATTTTTTCGTGTATTTGGAATCGAAACTCGTGTTGACAATTAAATTTTATTTTTTACACATTTTTTTCTGAAAAAATTAATTAAAATAATTCAAAATAATAGCGAATATCTTTTAATTCACCACGGTACTAAATTGATTTGCTTAGCGGAGTCGAGAACCACTACCATGCGATTGCTTTGGCAACGCGAACTATACTTAGCGTGTTGGCAATGAAATAATTATGTGGTAAATTTCTTTACTTTTTCACCACATCATAAGACAACGTTGCCAGATGCCTCCCGTAATTCGGTGAAGCTCCAAAATCAATAAACATTGGAAATAGTTATTTTACAAGTGATTAATGTTTATGCAGGTAAAACGAACGTACATTAGAACTTTTTGCAGGGTTAATCTACATTATGAGGATTTATTTGACAAATAAGCAATGTAATTGACAATTAAAACCCCGTGGGTTAACTAAATCCGGTACAATGTAAATGCACTATAAAACGTAAATGACTTCCATAGTAGGACCCTTTGGAACTTTACAAAGCTATAATACCCTATATTGCCACGGTATTATAGCTTTGTGTGGCTCAAAGAGTTTGTAAAGCCGCGAAATAATGGTCATAGACCAAACTTTTACTACACTGATCATCATATCTCGACTAGCTGAGTCGATCTAGGCATGTGTATCCGTCCGTCCGTCTGTGCATTATAATTTGTAAACACGATACAGGTCATAGTTATGGAAATTTTTGTTTCGGTCCAAAGAAGATCCCTTTTGTTTTTCGTAATTATCGGTTCACATTTAGGGGATGAAATGGACCCAACATTTTTATTTTTGTCTGTTTTTCTAAACGCTTTAATGGCCACAATTATTACCCGAACAATACGAAATTTTACGCACAGAAAGGGCTCTGACAAGTAAGTAGAAGATCTTCATTATTTATCGGGTTAAATGGACGCAGACTTTTGTGTGAAAAAATGGTAAATATTGCATTCTGGCGTATATATTTACTCCTGAAGGACATAGACCCATGAAGATGATAGTACATTCAAAAGGAGTGGTTGCCCTTAAAATGGATACGAATTATATTTTTATATGTACTCGGATGTGGAAGTTATACTAATATGAAAGAAGATCTCACTTATTTTGATTTGGTTAATATTACCATTGCCACACTAAAGGGCGAACAGGAAGTTCACGGTATGGCCACGTCAAGGTGATAATTAGAAGATATGTAAGGAATGGACGGAAAACTTTGTTATTGTATAGTTTCCTAGTCGCTCTAGAGGCCTCTACTGTGAGCCGAACAGCTGTTTTAAAAACGATCGGTTGATATTTAAAGGGTCAACTGAACCAAAACTTGTATGGGTAAAATAACCAATTAGAATCGTATGGCGTAAATTTTTACTGCGGGAAAAAATGAATCGGAAATGATGCCAGGCTAAGAAAGAATAGCTGTTGACCTCTAATCGATTAAGAATTTGCAAATATTGCGAAATATGGTTTAGGCTCGGAATATACATCTGCAGAAAATTAGAGTTCGAATGTACTGTTCAGCTCACTGTTTTTTCGCTTCTCAATTATAGTTACGTTCCAGAAGAATCTACTATTTTTACAAGTTTTGCAAATTTTTATTTAAAAAAGAAACAAATATTCAACCAAAACTAAGCGAGCCAAATATCAAAATATTGTTATCTTTAAATCGTAAACAACTTTTGAAGGATTCCTATGTGATTTAGATTTCCGTTGAAGAACTTTTCGTATTATATTGTACTCTAATACGGCATTTACATTAGAACTTTTTACCGGGTTAACCTACTTTATGAGGATTTATTTGGCATATATTCAAAGGAATTGAAAATTTAAACCCACTGGGTTAACCAAATCCGGTTAAATGTAAACGACCTTTAAGAGAGGTTTTGAAAATGTTCCTTTTTACTAACTTTAATATTAAAAAAATTACGTGAACAGAATATTTGCATATTTTATTTTGAAAATTTGCAATAAGCAATTAAATGATACAAAACTATGATGTAGATTTTAGTCTTGCTGGAAGATGATAAATATTTTAAGGAATTACAAATGGTGAGTATCTACGTTTTGAAATGTTCAACGTGGGTGAGAACATTTTATATACAAATCTGTATTTTAAATTGAATATATGATTTACTTGGTACAAACAGAGTTTAAAAATCTTATTCCAAAACGCGCAGCCATTAGTAGAATTTTAGAATATGAGATCGAAGGATTCTCTTCCATTACGGATGCGATGTAGAATGTATTCTTGGTAGAATTGATATTAATAGATGCAGAACTTAAGTAGTCTATCGACTGTAACAATCGATTAGAATGAAATTTGGCATATCGATTTATTAGAGAATAAAGTACTTCAAAATAGGTTCTCACAGATATATGTTAAGCAATGCAAATTTTAACGTCAATCCTATGAAATGGGACTAACCAATTTTAAATTTATTTTAAATAGTCGCAGTGGAAGAATTTTTATGAATTTGTTTGTTTAAGGGGTTTCTTCCTTTGACATATCATAGATCCGAAGTAATTTTACAGTAGATATCGGATCTTATATGAGAAAAAATCGCATATAACACAGATTATCAAAAACACCGAGCCTTTTTACATCTCCTCAGTGTAAAAATTGCTTCATATAAAAAAACGCGAATAAGAAAAACACTGATATAAAAAATGTTTGTTAAACACCAAAGCTGACAAAGGTATATGAAAACGTTTCATATAAACGTTTCATTTTAAAAAGTGTGTAAGATTATTGGCCAATTTATTAACACTGAAACTGTTTTATTTGTCCAGCGTGATAACTCCCTAGTCCAAAGAAAAATAAAATACCTTTTTAATTCTATTCGAATTTATTTATATGTATGGAAACATATGCACCTATTTTTTGTCAAACTGCGAACTTTTTTAATTTAGTAATTTTCTTCAAGTTTATTTACATATTGTTATTGTTGTTTCAAAATCTGTTAAAATATATGTAATTGTAGTTCCCTGAGGATGATGGGAGAATCCAATCGAAATATTGGAAACAATAAATATTAAAAATCAAAATTAGAAACGATTTTTACTTTTAAAAAGCCTACAGCCGAACTAATACAACAAAGATAATTTTGTATTTTTATATATTGCATTCTTTTGTTTAATAAAATGTTTTTTTAACTCGCTTTTCATTTAAACATTTTTCGTTAAGAGAATATATTCATATAAGAAAGATTTCTTATGTGTTATATCGGATATGACACATAAGAAATCTTTCTTATATATATATAAGAAAAAAACGCATATAAGAAAGAAATCTCCGGCTTTTTTAGTTTCTTATATCCGATATCTAATGTATTTGTTTTGTTGAATTTTATTGTTGACGATTTGTCCCCTTTTTCCAAATGAAATATCATACCAAAATCTTTTGGTCGCAAATATCCAAAATGGCAATACTATTTAGCAGTTGCCATTTCACCATTCAATTAATATGATTTTCACCCTCAAAAAATACCATCTCAACACCAAGGTGAATATAAACGGGAGTGTGGTGAAATTATCGTAGTGGTGTTATGCTAAGTATAGTTCCTCACCATTTTCAATGAAACAATTGCATTGTGAAGTAGGCAATAAGCCACCACACAGCTATGTGGTAGCGTGGCCGAGCGGTCTAAGGCGCTGGTTTAAGGCACCAGTCTCTTCGGAGGCGTGGGTTCGAATCCCACCGCTGCCAAGCTGTATTTTTTGTTCGTTTTTATTAAATGAAATAATTTTTGTTTTATATTTTTTTGTTTTTTTATTTTTGTTTTTAAATTTTCCTCACAAACATCATTAATACCATTCATTTAAATAAATTAATATTAATTAAATGTCATGTTAAAAAATAAACGCCTTCTTCCGTTTTTTTAATACAAAAGAAAATGTAAAACAAAACACTTGTGGAATGTCTAATTGTTTGATTTTGGATTCATAAAATGCAGTTGTTGTTTGCCTTGTTGATAACTAGGCGTAGGACTTATTTTCCAATAGGAAAACAAAATATGGCACAGGGTCTTAGTTTAATTTTGGATGTCTCCCTCTAACAAAATTTCTAAAATAATTACAAAATCGTTTAAAATTGCGGGAACTCTTAGCGTAACCTTAGTATAACCAACCTACGCCCCTGCCTGCAGAATAACAGCTGAAAGCAAAAGTGCACCATACAACTACGCAGTGTTATTGGTATTTCCTTCCAAGCTTGTTTCGAACTTTTTCCTGTATTACAACAAAAAAGTAAACAAAAAATAATGGTGGTAATAATAAAACCGGCAATAAACGATCTAAAGATAGCAGCAAAATACCGGCTTGGAATTCTAAACTTCGAATAGCTTACGTATGTCGTATGCCATAAGACATGTTCTCCAAAAGCAAAAAATAAAACAACTTGTCTGAAAGACAATAATTAGCAGCACGCTGATGCTGCTAATAATTGAAATATAAATAATAATCTGTTTGAAAACAATCGTGTCTTTAAAAACAAAACCTGTAGTCCCTATTAATAGTTGAATATCTCATTTTGGGTGGGGAACCTACACCAAAGCAGGGTGCAAGCCAAACAACACAACAACCGACAGCCATAAATCTTTAAATGAGTTTCTGATTATTTCATATTCCACGTTTTGTTGTTTTTTTTTTCTCTATTTTCAAAACCAGTCAGACGTCTTGCAGATAATTGTTGTTGCTTTCAGTTGACCTTGACTTTGATTTGGGAATGACACTAATCCGAAATGGAAACACTTGTGCAATTTACGATTATTTTGGGGGATAGGGATTTTGGTTTGAGCCAAAAAAGAAAAAAAAATAAATAACAAGTGTTTAAATATTTTTTTAAAGAGATGGATTATTTTGTATTAAAAAAATTTGCTTCAGCTGAAGTTAGATTTTTCTATAGAAAAAAATGAGACCAAGCAGACCTCAAATGCTGAGGGATTAATTCCACCTCAGTTCACTAGGAAATTTTTGTGCAAAAATTATTTTTAAAAAAGGAAATTATTTTTAAAAAATTCAGACCTCAATTTTTCTGAGAAAAAAATGTATAGTAAAAAACACTATGGAAAGATCAAAAGTCGGACGGGGTCGACCATATGATTCACCATTTTCAATATGTATCCGGGCGAAAAAATCTGAACCGATTTCAATGAAACTTAACATACTTCATTTTAGACTGAATTCATATATATATATACATATATATATATATATATGGGAGCTATATCGCAATCTGAACCGATTTCAATGAAACTTAACACTTGATATTAAAGACTCAATAGAACACGATATGCAAAATTTCATCTCAATCGGATCAACTTTAGGGATTTTGTGCACCATTTTCATAAAATCCGCCGAAAATATATATGGGAGCTATATCTAAATCTGAAATTCCATAGGGTTCGTCCTTGGGCTAAACAAGTAGGCTATGCCAAATTTCATCTCATTCGGATCATAAATGCGACCTGTACTTTCTTTACAATTTAAAAAAACAGGGTTCAGAAGTGATTATGTGCATATTTCCAAAAGCAACCATAGGCCTATCTCCTTTCCTGTTGCATCGGGAGCCGCCTCACAAAATAGTCAAAATTTTGCAAAAAATATGAAAATCTCTGCAAGACCTAATATGTTTACCAAAACTATATCATGTTCAATGATGGAGTCTATCGGGGTATATATGTATATACCCATCCCAAGCCTATGTCGACAATTTTTTGGAAGAATTTTTTTTTATTCTCCCAGAACCCGGAATGCCAAAAATCTGATTTATATCAATGAGTACTTTTTTTTATAAAAAATCAGACATTTGTCAATAAAATCCGACCTCAGACCACAGTATCAATTTTTTTCTATACAACAACTTAGACTTGACCTGAGTCTTCTGGGGTATTTTTTACAGAAAAATCTATGGTGCATATTTTTTTTATAAAAAAAAAATTAGTCCTTATTTTACTGAGGTGCATTTTTTTCTATAGAAAAAATCAGACCTCCCTCTTCTGAGGTATTTTTTATATAAAAAACAGCCCTGAGTTTTCTGGGATATTTTTTTACAGAAAAATAGTCAGACCTCCATTATCTGAGGTATTTTTTTTCTATGGAAAAAATTAGACCTCATTTCACTAAGTTGCATATTTTTCTATAGAAAAATTCAGACTTCATTTTTCTGAGGTATTTTTTTCTATAGAAAAATAATCAGACCTCATTTTTCACTGAGTTGCCATTTTTTCTATTAAAAAATTTTTGGAGATCTGAGTTCACCTGAGATGGCATTTGTTTCTATAGAAAAACATCTCGCAGACCTCAGTTCACCTGAGGTGGCTTTTTTTCTATAGAAAAAATTCTGGAAGACCTCAGTTCATCTGAGGTGGCATTTTTTCTATAGAAAAAATCTCGCAGACCTCAGTTCACCAGGAGTATTTTTTCTATATAAAAAATATTGTTTCTATAGAAAAATTAGACCTCTGTTAATGGTGTACTTTTATCTATGTTGACCTTTCAGTGTCAAAGTTCATTAGTCTCAATTCAATCAAAGAGATCGTGTCGTCCCGTACTCCCCCCTTTATACACCACACAAAAACAATATTAGTTACTAATTATTTGAAAATTATTAATCGGTACATTATGATCGATTTGAAATTGTTATTGTGTGCATATTAATGATGTTACCCAAAAACAAAATAGAAACAAATTTGAATTAAAAATTCCCTCATATTTTTCGAAATTATTTGAAAACAAAAAGAAGAAGACAACACGTACCTAACAACAATTTTGTATTAATTGTCGATTTTTATGAATATTTTAAAAATTAATAAACAACAAGTACCCATCAGAAACAACAACAACACACAATTATCTATTCATTATCTATGCCATTTCCTGTTCGTTGCACTTCAAAGTGGTGGTAATGAAAATGTGATCCAATGGTCATGTCCATGGAGGTATCGAAGTGGTGCTAAATATTAGGAGGGGGAAATCCGAAAAATTCCTCCCCAAAAAAATAGTAAACCTCTCACATTTTTTTGTGGTTACATTTCATGATAAAATTACAACAACACACAATTTTGAAAGAAATGCATTTCCTTTTCCCCCCAAAACAACAAAGACACCTTGCAACGATTTCCGTCTCTTTTTTACATTCAAGTGGTGGCAGTCGGTTTTGGAGGGCCACTTTCAATTCAAAACGCTCAACATGAAAATTGTGTGGCGGCATGGTTTCAATAAGGAAAAGAAGTCACCGCGGCAAGTGTTGTGTTTGTCACGACAACAAAACAACCACAAAAACAAATTCAAATTTATAAATGAAGAGAAAAAAATATGAAGTGTTCTTCTAGTGGTTATTTGGTATTTATTTCGTTTTCAAGGAAATGTTTTGTATTTACATTTTGGGGAAACCAAAAAATAAAATCGGAAGGAGCATGCAAAAATTGAAAGTGAATATTATCTGAGGAGGATATCCTCATTAACAGGGTGTGGCTTTTTTCTATAGAAAAATGTTACCAAAAAAGCTAAGGCCGGAATTTTCACAAAAAAAAATATCCTCACTGAAATGAGGTAGAATTTTTTTCTATAGCGACAAAATACGTCAGTAAACCGAGGACTGCCCAATTTTTTTCTCTAGAAAAAAAATGCCACCTCAGGTGAACTGAGGTCTGCGAGATTTTTTTCTCTAGAAAAAAATGACACCACAAGTGAACTGAGGTCTGCGAGATTTTTTTTTTTTTTTATAGAAAAAAATGCCACTTCAGGTGAACTGAGGTCTATGAGATTTTTTTCTATAAAAAAAATTTCGCCTCAGGTGAACTGAGGTCTGCGAGATTTTTTTCTATAAAAAAAATTCCGCCTCAGGTGAACTGACGTCTGCGAGATCCTTTTCTATAGAAAAAATTCCGCCTCAGGTGAACTGACGTCTGCGAGATCCTTTTCTATAGAAAAAATTGAACCTCAGGTAAACTGAGGTCTACGAGATTTTTTTCTATAGAAAAAAATGGCACCTCAGGTAAACTGAGGTCTACGAGATTTTTTTCTATAGAAAAAAATGGCACCTCAGGTAAACTGAGGTCTACGAGATTTTTTTCTATAGAAAAAAATGGCACCTCAGGTAAACTGAGGTCTACGAGATTTTTTTCTATAGAAAAAAATGGCACCTCAGGTGAACTGAGGTCTACGAGATTTTTTTCTATAGAAAAAAATGGCACCTCAGGTGAACTGAGGTCTACGAGATTTTTTTCTATAGAAAAAAATGGCACCTCAGGTGAACTGAGGTCTACGAGATTTTTTTCTATAGAAAAAAATGGCACCTCAGGTGAACTGAGGTCTACGAGATTTTTTTCTATAGAAAAAAATGGCACCTCAGGTGAACTGAGGTCTACGAGATTTTTTTCTATAGAAAAAAATGGCACCTCAGGTGAACTGAGGTCTACGAGATTTTTTTCTATAGAAAAAAATGGCACCTCAGGTGAACTGAGGTCTACGAGATTTTTTTCTATAGAAAAAAATGGCACCTCAGGTGAACTGAGGTCTACGAGATTTGTTTCTATAGAAAAAAATGGCACCTCAGGTGAACTGAGGTCTACGAGATTTTTTTCTATAGAAAAAAATGGCACCTCAGGTGAACTGAGGTCTACGAGATTTTTTTCTATAGAAAAAAATGGCACCTCAGGTGAACTGAGGTCTACGAGATTTTTTTCTATAGAAAAAAATGGCACCTCAGGTGAACTGAGGTCTACGAGATTTTTTTCTATAGAAAAAAATGGCACCTCAGTCAGACCTCCATTTTCTGAGGTATTTTTTTTCTATGGAAAAAATTAGACCTCATTTCACTAAGTTGCATATTTTTCTATAGAAAAATTCAGACTTCATTTTTCTGAGGTATTTTTTTCTATAGAAAAATAATCAGACCTCATTTTTCACTGAGTTGCCATTTTTTCTATTAAAAAATTTTTGGAGATCTGAGTTCACCTGAGATGGCATTTGTTAGAAAAAAATCTATAGAAAAAAATCTCGCAGACCTCAGTTCACCTGAGGTGGTTTTTTTTCTATAGAAAAATTCTGGAAGACCTCAGTTCATCTGAGGTGGCATTTTTTCTATAGAAAAAATCTCGCAGACCTCAGTTCACCAGGAGTATTTTTTCTATATAAAAAATATTGTTTCTATAGAAAAATTAGACCTCTGTTAATGGTGTACTTTTATCTATGTTGACCTTTCAGTGTCAAAGTTCATTAGTCTCAATTCAATCAAAGAGATCGTGTCGTCCCGTACTCCCCCCTTTATACACCACACAAAAACAATATTAGTTACTAATTATTTGGAAATTAATAATCGACACATAATGATCGATTTGAAATCGTTATTGTGTGCATATTAATGATGTTCCTCAAAAACAAAATAGAAACAAATTTGAATTAAAAATTCCCTCATATTTTTCGAAATTATTTGAAAACAAAAAGAAGAAGACAACACGTACCTAACAACAATTTTGTATTAATTGTCGATTTTTATGAATATTTTAAAAATTAATAAACAACAAGTACCCATCAGAAACAACAACAACACACAATTATCTATTCATTATCTATGCCATTTCCTGTTCGTTGCACTTCAAAGTGGTGGTAATGAAAATGTGATCCAATAGTCATGTTGTTCATTGAGCTATCGAAGTGGTGCTAAATATTAGGAGGGGGAAAATCCGAAAAATTCCTCCCCAAAAAATAGTAAACCTCTCACATTTGTTTGTGGTTACATTTCATGATAAAATTACAACAACACACAATTTTGAAAGAAATGCATTTCCTTTCCCCCCCAAAACAACAAAGACACCTTGCAACGATTTCCGTCTCTTTTTTTACATTCAAGTGACGGCAGTCGGTTTTGGAGGGCCACTTTCAATTCAAAACGCTCAACATGAAAATTGTGTGGCGGGATGGTTTCAATAAGGAAAAGAAGTCACCGCGGCAAGTGTTTGTCACGACAACAAAACAACCACAAAAACAAATTCAAATTTATAAATAAATGAAGAGAAAAAAAAATTATGAAGTGTTCTTCAAGTGGTTATTTGGTATTTATTTCGTTTTCAAGGAAATGTTTTGTATTTACATTTTGGGGAAACCAAAAAATAAAATCGGAAGGAGCATGCAAAAATTGAAAGTGAATATTATCTGAGGAGGATATCCTCATTAACAGAGGTCTGCGAGATTTTTTTCTATAGAAAAAAGTCTCCAAAAACTCAGGCCAGAATTTTCACAAAAAATATTCTCAGTGAAATGAGGTCGAACGATTTTTTTTCTATAGAAAAAAAATACCTCAGGTCTTCCAGATTTTTTCTACAGAAAAAAATAACTTACTATAGAAAAAAATGTCACCTCAAGTGAACCGAGGTCTGCGAGATTCTTTTCTGTAGAATAAATGACACCTCAGGTGAACTGAGGTCTGCGAGATTTTTGTTTTTGTATAGAAAACAAATGACACGTCAGGTGAACTGAGGTCTGCGTGAATTTTTTGTACAAGACACATTACATTTGTCATTAACATAAACTTAACATTGGTTATAATTTCAGTTCGACACATTTAGGGCACAAAAGCAAATAATGCGAGTGTCCTATATTTGATTTCATTTCATACTGTCGATTTCATTTGAAATCCAAGGCACGTCGTTACAATTTTTTTCTTGTATTTTTTTGTTTTTTTTTTTTTCTTTTGCCAAACGTGACCACAATTTTTGCCACTGATAAGTATCGTTTAGAGTTTATGTCAGTCATTCCGACAGTTTTATGGCAAAAAAAATTTTGACATTCATCAAAGAAAAGAAAGAAAAAATTCGATACAAGAAGTCCAAAAAATGATTTTTACTTCAAGAGGAATCTATGATCTCCCAAGAGCCATTAATAATTTGGCAATTTTTATTGTATTTGAAGTGCTTAATTTTTCCACAAATTGTTGTTGGTATTTTTTATTTTTTTTCTGCGTTTCTTTGAAATTCAACCCACGTTCAAGTGATATTTTTTCTGTGTGTGAGCCGCTATTAGCTGTTCGCCACCAAAGCGGATGATGAGCATTTAATAATGTGTGTATGTACGAGTGTGTTTTGCGTTTTGAAAAAAATCTTTTTATAGCAATTTTTTGTTTCTTTTATTTTTTTTTTTTGCATTAGATCTTCAAGTATGACCGACTGATGTCATCTTGAATGTTTTGAGTTATTTGTTTTGTTTTTGGTTTATTTTTTTCTCACATTGTTTGCAGTTGTTTTTAAAAAGAATGACAAGACATTTTCAAATTTTTAATGGTTTATTTTTTCGATGGTGTTTTATTATTATTATTATTTTCAATAAAAAGTGAAATTAATACCATGAAATTTGTTTTGAACTATTCAGAGATATATAGAGAAAAATGCTCCGGAGGTCTACAAAATATATTTCTATAGGAAAACTTCAAAAAAAAAATTCACCTCAGCTGAACTGAAAGCCCCTCAAATGAACAGAAAAAATTTTCCGAGATAAAATATATAAAAATATATAAAAATTTTTCTATCGAAAAAATTACCCTCTGGTGACTTGAGATCCTCGAGACTTTTTCTAATATTAAAAAAAGGACTCCAATTAAACTGAGGCCTGCCAGATTTTTGCGAGATTTTTTCCATAAAAAAATGGAACTCAGGTGAACTGAGGTTGACAAAATTTTTTCTACAGAAAAAATGTCCCCAGAAAATATATATCAATAGAAAAAATGTATCTCATATGCACTGAGTTCTGCAATTTTGTTTCTAAAGGAAAAAATATACTTCAGATTAACTGAGGCCTACGAGATTTTTTTCTATAGGAAAAAATTAATTTCAGGTGAACTGCGAGAGTTTATCCAATGAAGCATCTTTGATAATCTGAGAGTTGCGAAATTTTTTCTATAGAAAAAATCCACCTCAGATGAACTGAGGACTATGAGACTTTTTCAATTGGGACCCAGTATGTCAGTACTTCATTCTAGACTTAATTCAAAATATAGGGCCTTTAGTGCAACATTTACATAAAATCGTATGAAAGTATATGTGGGAGCTATATCTAAATATTAAGCGATTTTCACAAAACTTAGCACACATAATTCTTGACTCAATTCAGTACGCTATGTCAAATTTCGTACAAATCAAAATAAATATAGGGGCTTACATAAAATCGGAGGAATATTTATATAGGAGGTATATCTAAGCCTGAAGCGATTTCCATGAAACTCCGCACACATCATTCTAGTCTTACGCTACACAAAATTTCGTGCAAGTCAAAAGAAATATAGGACCTTTAGTGCACCATTTACATAAAATCGGATTTTCACCGATTTCAATAGGGTCAAATAAATGAGCTGTACCAAACCATCATCCAAATCGAATTAAAAATGCGACCTGTACTTTGTTTACAATTTAATATCAAAAGACGGACGGACATGCATACATCGACTCAGAAAGTGATTATCTGCATATTCTCAAAAGGAACTATGGGTCTATCTCCTTTCCTTTGGCATATTACATACAATCATATGCACAAAAACTTAATACCCTGTACCACAGTGTGGTGAAGGGTATAAAAACGCACCTCAATTGAACGGAGGTCTGCAAAATTTTTTTCTACAGGAAAAACTTGCACCTCAAGTGAACTGAAGTTTGCGAGATTTTTTTCTATGAAAAAAAAAAACATACTTAAGGGGACCCCCCATTCTCGGGGTCAAAAAATTTTTTGATTTAATTCGAATCTACACTAATTCAAGAATCTTCCTACAAAATTTCAAGTGAAAATCTCAAGAACTCTTGAAGATATAGCCGATTTATTGTGTCAGCATCAAGTGACGGCTAAAGGGCTTCTCAAACTTTAAACGCGTTTTTCTCATTTGCGAATGGCGGGCACGACAACTCAAAAACTAATAACCCAATCGATTCCAAATTTTTACACGTTTCTCTGTGAGTGTATAGCTATCGTATGAACTAGGATAAAGTCAATCGGTGAAGATCTTCCTTATTTTTTAACTTGGTTTTTGGTGAAAATCGGCGATTTTCCAAAAATATTTTTTCAAAGGTCCGCCATTTTGTTAATTTTAGAGCGAAGTCAATAATCCTTGTTCATACGAGAGCCAGACATGTACTCTTTGTAACACCGTTGGAATTTTCGGATTCCCTTAAGTGAACTGAGGCCTGCGAGTAAATGTAGGTCTGATTTTTTTCTACAGAAAAAATTCTCTGAGAACTGAGTTCTTATTATTCCATTAAAAAATAAAAATTAAATTGAAATTTGTTTTTTCCTACAGAAATTCTTCGTGAACTGAGGTCTGCGTTTTTTTTTCTACAGAAAAAAAAGCTCCTTAGGTAAAGCGAGGCTTGCGAGATTTTTTCTATAGGAAAAAATGCACCTCAGTTAAGTTGAGGTCTGCGAAATTGAAAAAATCTAATTTTTATTGAAGAAAAAACGTTCGTGAAATTATAACCATAATTTTTTTTATATTGAAAAAAATTATCTGTAAATGGAGGTCAGATTTTTTTTTCTATAGAAAAAATGCTCCGAAAATTAACTTCATATTTTTTCCATTGACAAAATTTCTCCATGCACTGAGGTCTGTTTTTTCTACAGAAAAAATATTCTTCGCGAACTGAGACCTGTTGTTGTTTCTATAAAATTGGCATCTCAATAAAAATCCCCCAAAAAATATTATTAATAAAAAGTCCGTAGGCTATTTGAATATTTTATTTTCAATGGCCTCAGCGAGTAATCGATTACACCTGAGACAAAAACTTCAAGTTGTCATTATTTCAATTATTTGTTTTCCTTAATTATTTGCCAGAGGTGTAATTTTTTTCACTAATAACATATTCATAGAAATTATTTTTCAAAATAAAGACCAAAAAATCACAATAAGTGTTTACAATTAACACAATTTTTCAAAATTATACTGTTTTATTTTTATTTATTTTTTGTTTGTTAAATTCCATTGACATTGTTGCTTTTGCCATATTTGTACGTGTATTGGCAATAATTTGTCGCAAAATCTATTGTTCGAATGTTAAAAAAATAAAACAATTTTTTGAATGGAAATTTGTTATTTATTATCTTCTAGATGTTTGCCTTAAAGCCAGAGCAAACATTTTCCTATTCACTGGTTTGAAGTTCAAGTGATAAATAAAATAAACTTTGCAATTTCTTTCTACCTTTACTTTGGCCCCATCGCAACAATTCAATGGGCCAACATTTCACAACCACACGATAACAACAACACGGTATTGAATAAAATAAAAACAACTATCAACTTCAAGCAAATACCAATTATCATGAATTATACAAGATTTATTTTTTTCAATAAAAACCGGTTTAGGATTTATGACCTTTTTCTGTATCTCCCCTTTGGATATCCCCCCTTAGCAAAGCAAAACGTAACTGCATTGAAAGGTATTTCAAATTCCAACATTTTTGCAAAATTGAATGGATATCAATGGTTTTGATATAATCCCATGCTTTCACAGATGACAAAATAAAAACCAAGTTAAAAAATAAGGAAGATCTTCACCGATTGGCTTTATCCTAGTTCATACGATAGCTATACACTCACAGAGAAACGTGTAAAAATTTGGAATCGATTGCGTTATTATTTTTTGAGTTATGGTGCCCGCTATTCGCAAAACCAATGTTTGGAGAAAAACGCGTTTAAAGTTTGAGAAGCTCTTCAGCCGCCACTGGCACAATAAATCGGCTATATCTTCAAAAGTTCTTGAGAAAATCTGAGGAAAAACGTATTCAAAGGCATCCACCGGATAAACGTCATTACATAGGTCCCACTTTTATAAAAATATAATTGATCAGAATATAATTCTATGTAGATTAAGACATTTATGTCTGTCCGAATGTTTAATATTTTGGATATTTATTGAGTAGAAAAATCTCCCCACAAAAAGATTATCAAGATTGGCCCAAGTTTCAGGGTAGCCCCCCAAAAATATAACGGAGCCCACATCAATCTATATTTTAGACACTTTTTTCAATCGAATTGTATGCAATTTTATATTTTGGGTGAAATCTTCCAACCAAAATTATCAATATCGGTCCACGTGATGGTACGCCAAAAGAGACAATCTGTCCAATTCTTCTGGGATTTCCCTAACAACTTCGAAGTCGTTTATAATTGCATAATTGCTTCTGTTTTACTATCGTTCTCGTTATTCTGTTACTCCTCTTGGGAGCATAGACCCCTGTGTTAGTTTCGTTAATCATTTCATTGTTTCTTTTTTCATTCAGCTAAGTAGATGACTGTCCTACGTGATGTGGCTGCCATCTGTCGTTGTCTAGAAACTACGCCACCATGAATTTTCTTCTGGGTGGAACTAACAACTGTCATTCCTATTTTGTTTTATCCTCATGTGTTGGTAAAAATGCCGAACTTGTTTATTAGAACATGTCTGAAAGTTTCGTATGAATTTTGTATGGAGGCGCATATAAGCATTTTTTGCAAATATTCGAAAACCACTTTCACAAAAAGTTTCGATCCATCAGTTTGTTTGTCTGGCACACTGTATACCGACCAATTTTCAAGAGTATCCGATCCAAACTTTATACACCATAATATTTTTTATTACTGCTATTGGAAGCATAGACCCTTGCATGAGTTTCGTTAATCATTGAATTGTCTGCTGTGGCCTGTTCTAGTGATGAGGCTGCCATCTGTCATTGTCTAGAAACAACGCCTACTTGAATTTTGTGTGAGTTTTATAAATCATTTCATTTTTTTATTCAGCTAAATAGATAACTGGTGTGCTGTTGCCTGTCCTAGGTGATGTGGCTGCCATTTGTCGTTGTCTAGAAACAACGCTACCATGAATTGTGTACTGTACAACAAATTAGGATCTTTCCTATATTTTTGGGTTGCCATATTCCTCTGAGTGGAACAAACTCCCGCCATTCCTGTTTTGTGTTATCCTCATGTGTTGGTGCTATTGCCGAGATTAGTTATTAAAATATTATGGGGGCTTCGGATGAATTTTGTTTGGTGGTGCGTATAAGCCTCTTTTTCAAAAAATCGAAAACCAAATTCAAAAAAAGTTTCGACACATTAGTTTGTGGTCTGACACACTGTATGCCTAGAAACAATGCCTCTTTGAATTTGTGTGCAGTGGCTGGGTCCCTTCATATATTTTAATGTTGCTATTTTCTGTCAGCTTGGTCACTCCTATTATGTGCCATCCTTAGAGTCGGCCAATTTAGTTCACGGAGCTGATCGATCTTTCTCGTTCCTTTTTTTAAATGGAACTAGTTCCTTTCATCCATATATTTCCGACTTCTAGCAAGTTCCTTGGAATTCAGTGTTGATTCATTGATAAGTAAAAAATAACAAATTGAACAAAAACCTAAAAATTGTTGATTTCAATTAAGTAGTGAACTGAAAAAGATCGACCCGATTCAGGAACGAAATTGAGCAACTCAAGTATACATTGGATGTCTGGTGCATACTTTTAGGCAATGGAATGCATTTTCTTTCCCTTTCTCTATTTTTGATACTTATATTGAATTACTATAAAAAATATATGTATATGAAATGCAATTAACTGTTTTCATAGTCTGAGAGTTAAACAGGAAATTGAGAATACACAAAATAACAACAAAAACAACATCAGCATTTGAGTAAATTAACTATAATTAAGGTCATTGCAGTTTTGTACAAAAATGCTTCATGATTTTTTTCTTTGTTTTTCAGTTTTAATTTTTTTGCTGATTTCATGTTTCTGTTAAAGTCTTTAATATTTGTTTTCTGTTTTCATTCATTAAAGAATTTACTTAAATCATTGTAAATTACCGAACGAAAAACAAAAGCTCTATCATGCAGGAAAACATAATGTTTACAAGTACTTTGAGTCACTGACCTTTCTTATAGCATTATTTTTTATCGTTTGTATTGGATTTACGATTTAATGCTTTTAATTGAATAGTTATGGCCAATAATATTTAAGTGTGTGTATTGTTTGCTTTTTTTGCAATTAAATTTCAAACATGTCATCGGCAAGGTTATCCAGTTGATGTGTTTTTGTTTTTTTTATTATTAATGTGTATTTATGCACCGCATGAAGTCTAAGTAGAGATATCAGGGACATTCAAAAATATATAAATATTGGCAATAGAAAATAGAATCGGATTTTTATTTCTAATAGTTGGGAAGGTAATTATAATATTTATTTTTAATTAAAAATATATACATATATGAATATACATGACCCTCATTATTCAAGAAGAAATTAAATAGCCTAAATGTAAGTTACGTATTAAGGATCCAGGTAACAAATTAGGGTTCTTCATAGTCATAGGAAAGTGAAATTATTATCTTTAAAATTCTAAATGCAAGATGACAACTTTCATATTTGTTTGCCTGAAAGTGTGCATCACACTTGCAATTTTATAAATAAAAAAAATAAAATTAATTTTGGTTTTATCCAATTAAAGGTATTTTTTGATATTTAAAGAGAGCTGTTGTTGTCCGGCGCCTTAGCGTTCAAAGTCACCTCCTTATCTTTCTAAGGATGCAAAATAGTCTGTATGGAAATAAGTCCGTCAAAACAAGAAAAATCTGTTCTAAAAATGGACGTTCTGGTGTGATGCCAAATGTCCGAACCTTGACATGGTTGAATTTAATTCGTAGATGCACTTTCGCAAAAATATTCGATATAAATACAACATATCAAGTAACGACATTTGTAAGCCACATTGCCCAATATGCCTGATGAACCGCTTAACCAACGGCGAAACGCGTCGCATAATGATGGGAATGTAGTATCTTTCTGGCTTTCCGTTTCATTGCAACTTCGATCATGTAGCTCATCTCGAAAGAGAAATAAAATGAGAACTGATGTGTTTTGAGATAAATTATCATTATTATCAGTTGGTAGGGAAGGTATTTGAATATTTAAAAAAAATGCAGTTGAAAAACATCCAAAGCCCCTTGACATTCTAATAATAAACCTCTGCATCAGCACTTTTCTTCATGGAAATTAGCAACACTAAATAACCAAAGACTCCAACCGATGCACACATTTCGTTGAGGCGTTGTTTCTAGACAACAATAGATGTCAGCACCACTACCTAGAACAGGCTACAGCAGCACAACCATCTAATTAGTTGGAATAATAAAAAAACACATTGATTAACGCAAATAACACAAGGGATAATCGGAAGCCTTTTGCTGCCAAGAGGACTGACATATCATTATTGGTTTTCTATGGAAGAAGATGGCGCCACCCAGATGAAAATGGCAACACTAAATAAGCAAGGATTTTAACCAATGTACAAAATTCATGGATGCAACGATAGATGACAGCCCCATCACCTGGGACAGGCTACACCAGACCAATCATCTACTTATCTGGGTTAAAACAATGATTAACCAATTTTGATCTGCTATAAGTCCACTTTCTCATAATCTATGGACTTCACACAAAATTCGCTGAGGCGTTGTTTCTAGGTAACAATAGATGACAGCTATATCACCTAGAACAGGCTATTTCAGTACTTATCTGGAATAAAACTAAATAACACAAGGGCTAATCGAGGCAATGCGTTGCGGAAGCCTGAGGACTGACATATAATTCTTAGTTTTTATATGGCGATAGATGGCGCCAGCCAAATGAGGAGGTAAGGACCGCAACCACTACATAAAATCCAGGAAGATATCGTTTCTAGAAAACGATAGATGACAGATTCATCACCTAGGACAGAATACTTAGCTGGAATAAAAGTAATGATTATTAAATTGAGGTCTTTTTAGTCTTCTATGAGCCCACTTTCAAGTATATCATGAGTACAGTGTATCTGAAACTTGGTAGAAGTCAGGATGGGTAGAAGTCAGGGTACTGCATTTATTTATATATACATTTATTTATTTTTTTTTTGATAAATTATCCATTCTCTTTGATAAATTATCTTTGCTTGCCTAAAGGTATGCATCACATTTATTATATTATATATTCCCTTGATATTTTTTCAAAAAAAATTTATTTTATTCTACTTTCATAATAACCAGTATCAAAGAAGTCAGGACCGCCCCTTTTTGCTATATACATTTGTTTTTTGATAAACTAATCATGCCATATGACAAATTTCGCATTTGCTTGCCTAAAAATATGCATCACATATTATAGATTCCCTTCAATTTTTTTTTTTAGAAAATTTAATTAAAAACAATAATTTAAAAAATTTTTGTATTTTTTTATTCTATTAGTTTGACATTTTTTTAGTTCCAGCTGACAATATTCAACTTCCCTTTGCCTAAAACTATGCATTACATTTGGAATCTTATAGATTTCTTTTATCTCCTTTATCTTTTTTTCAGGAAATTAATTTTTTTCTATATTCCTATGATTTTCGCTCAGTGTATTAACCATTATTTTATATATTTATGAATGCATACATACATGTATGTCTAACAAAAAAACTCATTAATATGTATTAAGTGCACTAGGTTGTTATTGGTTACATTACTGGGGATATATTTATCTCTGTATATTTGTTTGTTTTGTCGGGAAACAAATTAAGGTATTGTGTGTGTTTTTAGAAACTAGAATTCAAACAACAAAATGTCAAAGTTGACAGCTTGAATGGCGCCAGTTATAGATACATGTAATTTTATTTGTAGGCAGGTTGTCAAGGTATTTCAATCCCTTTTCGATTTTAATTGGCAGCTGGAACTTTTATCAAATGCCATTGCCAAAAGGGGGATTTGCATACAAAATACTAGACATACTAAATACTAGACAATGATTAAGATTCTGAACTGATTCTGTATTGATAAGAGAACATTTGCTGGGTCTATCAGAGACGTGATTAATTTTTAATTGATTGTTTTTTAATTGTTGATTGCATAGAATAAAAATAGAATATGTTGTGCTATATTTTCTTAATAGAGAAAAAAATTATTTAATATGTTGATGTCATTTATGAAATCATTCCGTTCGATATTTTGAGAATTTTATTCGAGTTGGGAATCAAAAGAAAAAGTGCGTACGGTTGCAAAGGGAATCTAGTACCAATTAGGGATACGTAGTCGAGCGCAAATGTCGACTTTTAGACTTTTTAATTTTTGCCTCTGACCAAAAAGTCGATTTTTAGACTTTTCGATCTTTGCCTTTGACTAAAAAGTCGACTTTTCGATCTTTCGATTTTGTCAAAACTGTTCAAAATCGATTAAATATCTGATTTTTATATGAATTATTGTGAACAGATAATTTAAATTTCCGGAAAGTGCAATTTTTGGGCCATTTGAGCTTTGTGATAAGAAAACAATTATTTATGAAGAAAATCGAAAGTCGATCTTGAAAAGTCGACTTTACGATTTTCTTATAGATCAAAATTCGACTTCGACTTTTAGACTTTTCAATACAAAAAGTCGATTAATCGATTAGTCGAAAGTCGATTTACTTATCCCTAGTACCAATATTTCCTTTTGCGAAATATTTCTTTTGAACTAGTTCGTTCCGAAAGGAATACTCTGGTTCAACATCATAAGTAACATCCCTGCATCGGTCATGTTTAATGCATAATTTTAGGCAGATAATATTTTAGAAAAAATTAACGAATACTTACGAGGTTTGATAGGACGTGCTGTTTGAAAATAAAAACCAAAAAAAAAATTGCATTAAAATCCGATCATATATATTTTTTGAACATTTCTACTCATTATCTACATTACCATTCAACTGGTATGCTACGGAAGGGGTGAACAACATATCGAACATATACATTGTCGTAAATAATGTATCGAACCTAAACATTGCCGCCCACCTTGCAGCGCTACAATGCAATGCAACATGAATTAGACTAAATAGCGACTTATTCTAGGTTAGTATTTGCATTCTGAATAAAATGCATCGACAGGCATAGTAGTTCAGTTTTATTGAGCAGGTGCGGATATATAAGTCAATTTGAGATTATTTATTTTTCGACTCTTTTGACCAAAAGAATACACGATTAAGTTATTCTTTACTATTTACAACTAATTTAGTATCTGGTCGACGATCAATTCCTTGTTGGACCTAGTGTGATTGCTCATGACGGAGCACAACGAATTAATAAAATTTAATAGGAGCTAAGTATGATTCCATTTTTTCGGTTGATTCCTCGAGTGAGTTTGTAATTGTAACATCCCTGCATCGGTCATGTTTAATGCATAATTTTAGGCAGATAATATTTTAGAAACAATTAACGAATACTTACGAGGTTTTATTGGGCGTGCTGTATGAAAATAAAAACCGAAATATTATATTAAAATCCGATCATATATTTTTTGAACATTTCTACTCATTAACTACATTACCATTCAACTGAGAGGGGGGTTAGCAGCAAATCAATTCTGTTACACTACACATTTTTTTAACAATATTGCATTCATGTTATACAATAATTCTACAATAAATCATTCATTTAAAATAAATAATCGCCATATTCTACTGTTATGATATATTTTTTGGATACGGTATCAAATTACCTAATACTCTCACTAAAAGTAGTATGGAGTATTTTTTTGTAGCCTATAAGTATGCACTTCATTTTATTTTTTTCAGATAACTGTTTAATGGTTAATTATGACCTATAGATGGCGATGGTATTTTTAAATCAAAAGTGTATACTTTTCGGCACCAAAAAGTGGTATGAACTATAGATGGCGATGATGTTTCTCTGAGAATGAACAACTTTAAATGCATACAGTTGGGCGCCAAAAAGTTGTACACTTAAATATTTTATTTTCATACAATTTTAACACGATTTAAAGGAAATCCGGTATCAAAAGTGATACCCATGCAGAATTAAAATTCTTGGTTTTTTGTATTTAAAGTGATTGCCACCCAGAGGAAAATGGCAACACTAAATCAGTAAGGACCCCAACCACTATACAAAATTCAGGAAGATAAGTTTCTAGACAACGATAGATGGCAGGCCCATCACAAAGGACATGCTACAGCAGATCAATCATCTACTTAGCTGGAGAATAAAAACAATGATTAATTAAATCTGGTCTTCTATAAGTCCACTTGCTGATAATCTATGTGATGAACTTTTAGTCTTCTAAGATTCCACTTTTTAGTATACCATGAATACAGTGTATATTGTGCAGACTATATATCGATGCGAAGCGGGTTCGAAAAATTATTTCAAAGTGATTTTCGAATATTTTTTTTATTGAAATACACCCGAAGCCCCCTGACATTCTAATAACCAATGAAACAACATCAACATTAATACTTGAAGATTACACCAACTAGGAATAGAAGCAAAGACATAGCAACCATAAAGATCGACAAAATAGTTTATGAAAACATATCCAGGGGGAAATAGGTATAACAGAGGCATGTTAAGAATAAAACCATCAATACGCGATAATGTGTGTATAAAATATAAATGACAACACTAAATAAGCAAATACCCCAACCCCTGTACAGAATTTAAGAGGGTATTGTTTCCAAGCAACAATAGATGGCAGTTCCATTATTTAGGACAGGTTACAGGAGACCAATCGTTTACTTCACTGGAATAAAAACTAAAATAACAAGGACTAATCGAATAAGATGACGATGCTTTTTGGAAGCAAAATGCTGCTAAGTGGAGAAAGAAATGAGAAAAATGAGTCTTCTGTCTTCTAGGAGGATACCTTCTTATCTGATATGAAAATACGTTCTGGCCGACCTTTTACTCTTCCTTTAAGATGCATTTTTACCTTCTGCGAGAAGATTTTCCAGACTTCTATAATGTAACTTTTTGGACATCTAAGAAAAGACCTTCTGGTCTTCATTGAAATACTGACATTGAGGGTTTGTAAGTCAGTTGGACTTTGGATATTAAACTCTTTAATATATACATATAATCCCAAATTCTAAATTATAGTCATATTTTAATTTTGTTGAATCCAATGATGTCCTAACGATAATTTTGTTGGGAAAGTGTTTTGGCCATATTTCAAAGTTTGTCTGAAAATTATTTAAATAAACTAAAGGTTGTTTTTATGCAATATTTTTATTTGTCATTTTAAAACATCTCATGTAAGTATAAATACGCCATATTGTGACAATATTTTTTTATTTATTTATTTATTTATTTTTTTTTTGCAAAAATGCAATTTCCATTGAAAATTATATGCGAAAATCTTGAACAAAGACAAACATCCCACGGTTGCATTTGTTGTAATTGTTTATTATGGTTATGAAAATAAGAGTTGCAAACAAGAGAATTGCACCAACCAAAGACAACAACAGCAGGCGACTGAAGTTTTGTCACAAAACCAGCGACTGACATACATATCATAATAACAAATGTAAATAAATCAATGCACCAAATGACACTAGCCTACAAAAAAAAAGTCATAGATGATAATTTTAAGGTCTATCCTTAGACGTGGATTTTTTTTTAAATATTTTTTTCAGTGTCTATACTAAGGCGTGAATATTTAAAAAAAATATTTTTACCAAAGAAATCCGTGGTACGATCTGGAGTATCGTAATGCTACTGATATGAAAAACACAGCGTATAGGGCAACCCTGCGAACAGTAGCAACACGTAATGCGATGGAGATCTATCGGGAGAAAAGGAGAGAGGAGAAACGTATTTTCAGAAAAAAAAGAACAAGAAAAACGTGAGCGTGAGCAAATCGAGCAGGTGCCAATGGGTTACAACCCGAAGGAGTATGCACCACCTGATTAGTACAATTTGGCTAGAAGAATGCATGCCCATTGATTGGAACCTCAGCATCCTGTGTCTCGTGCACAAAAAAAGGAGAGAAGACGATATTTGCCAACTATAGAGTAATAAGTCTCCTTCCCATCGTATATAAAGTAATATCCAGCGTACTGTGTGAACGACTGAAGCCAAGGGGTGCTTTCAAGCAGTTGGGTAAGTTGAGCGGAGTAGGCTTCTGCTATATGTTGTGTTTGCAGCTTTTCGACGTCAAATGACATTATTGGACCATACCAATGCGGCTTCAGACCTGGCAAATTCACCATTGACCAGATTTTCACTCTGCGTCAAATCCTGGAAAAAAACCCACGAAAAACACATCGACACGTTCCACCTTTTCGTCACATTCGACAGCCCTATCCGTTCAGAGGTGTATAAAGACATGTCTGCGTTTGGCATTCCTGCAAAATTAATACGGCTATGCAGGATAACTTTAACTGGCACAAGATCAGCAGTTAAAGTAGGAAAGTACCTATCGGAGCCCTTCAACACCGAACGAGGATTCAGACAAGGTGACAGTTTGTCGTGTGACCTTTTTAACATGGCATTAAATGGCATTTTTTACACCAAACATCATATGTTACTCGCCTACGCCGATGACATCGACATAATGGGTCGAACACTGAGAGCGGTAACAGCCACCTTTGAACAAATCGAGAAGGAGTCTGCCAAAGAGGGTCTGGCAGTAAACGGCGAGAAGACCAAGCTGATGGTATCAACGCGCAAGACGTCCAGTAGACTCGGACCAACTGTGGAACTTGAGAACTACAGCTTCGAGGTAGTCAAAGATTTTATATACCTTGGTACCGCCATAAACAAAACGAATGACATCAGTTTTGAAATTCGGCGATGGTGAGATGCTACTATGGTCTGAGCAAACAACTCAAAAACAAGGCCACCTCCCGCCAGACCAAACTCACACTCTACAAGACGCTGATACTACCCGTGCTGTTATATGAATCTGAAGCAAGCAGATGAGGCAGCTCTTGGAGTGTTTGAGAGAAAAATTCTCCGAAAGATCTGTGGGCCGATCTGCGTTGACGGTGAATATCGCCGTCGAATGAACCACGATCTTTACAATATATACGCGGACATCGACATAGTCAGTCGTATTGAGCTGCAGCGATTACGATGGCTAGGCCATGTTCGGCGAATGTATGAGAATGCCCCAGCTCAAAAGGCATATAAAAGCGAGCCTACTGATGGTTCCCGTAGAATGGGAAGGCCACGAATCAGATGGAGGATATGCGCACAAGAACAACGCACTTGGAAATCTTTTTAAGCTCGGCTTATGGAACAACCGTTCTGTAACAAGCCAGCTAAGTATGTAAAGTATCCAAGGCGTGGATGTTTTAAAATATTTCAGTGAGTGAGTAATCCATTCAGTGAGTAATCCAAGGCGACGATTTTTTAAAATATGTTCAGGGTCAATCCTAAGGCGAAGAGTTTTTTAAAATATTTTTCAGGGTCTACCCTTAAGCGAAGATTTTTTAAAATATTTTTCAGGGTCTATCCTAAGGCGTGGATTTTTTAAAATAATTTTCAGGATCTATCCTCAGAGGTGGTTTTTTAATATTTTCAGGGATATCCTAAGGAGTGAATTTTTTAAAGATAGTTTTCAAGGCTAATTTTTAATTTCTACTCTACTTTAGGTTATCAAAATTAATTTAAAAATAATTACTAAAAATTATTAATTTTTTGGTAAATTAGTGTAATAACCAAATATGATTTTTGTATTGTCGTTATTTTATTTTTTTTTTTAATTTTGTCTACAAAAAATTACAACAAAAAGCTACTTACATTGATCTATATAATCATCATCGTAAAGATCATCCAATATATACATGGTGGGTATTTCTCGCGGTGTATGCGTGGTTGTCCTCGGTGTTGTTGGTGTTGATATCGCTGTGGTTGTTGTTATGACAGCGCTGTTTGCAGCTGTTTGTAATAATGGTGTGGTGTTGTCTGTTGCCATACCTGCTGCACTCGTTGCCTGTAATGTGGTGGTGGAGGTGGGAGTTAATGACATTTCAGTTGCTGACAATGGCTCAATGAGCCGTACTGCTGCCGATGATGGGGATGGCAATGGTTCGGAGACATCCATTATGAATGGATTTTTGTGTTAGACGAAATATTTTTTGTTTTTTGGAATTTTTCCCAAAATCGAAACAATGCAAAGAGATAATAATGCCAATAATAATAAATTACGTTGGGGTATAATTTTCAGCGGAGTTTTTTGAAGAGTTGTTGTTGTGATTTTATTTTTTGAATTTATTTTATTTGTATTTTTCGAAACTCTAATGCCTGCCCAAACACTTAAACAATGCAAGAATGGCCGGGCAGCAACATTTATTTGCAACGCCTCCCCAACAATATTTCAGTGCAATGCGGGTGTTTTGCAAACCGTCACAGAGTCAGACTCAGCGACCGACAGTCTGCCTAGGCTTCGCTTGATTTGATGAATTTATTTGGTATTTATTTTTTGGCGATTGAAAAATCACATGGATTTCATTTGGCATGACCGTCGATTTTCATGACGAAATTTTTGTTTTTTTTTTTTTTGGGTGCTTCTTCTTGCAACTAAAATATTTTACAAAATTATTATTATGTTTTCAATTTTGGTAATCCTTTTTTTGAAATTCTCGTTGATGGAATTTTTATTTTTTGTATTAATTAAACACAATTTTTTCTTGGCTAGCCATCAACGCCTTTTCTTGAAAAAAAAAAATGTGATGGACCGACCAACCGGCTTAGTAACAACTTGATTTTTTTCTTAACGAACACCTTTTATTTAGACACGCTATACCGATATTAAGAAACTTTGAAATCACTTTTTTTAAGATTTTCACAAAATTTTCTTTGTTTCTCCTTCTTGTTGTTGTATTCAATTTCCAAATTGCATGTTTGCAACAATGAATGATTTTTTTTTTAATTTTCTATTTGTTTTAGTGCAATTTTGTTGCTCACTATTTTCTTGCGGATTATCTTTTTCACTTATTTTCTCCTTCACTTTTCTTCACTTCATTTCAACAGCAACAACTTTTAAAAATTCTTTTCAAAATCAATTGCAAAAAAATTGGGCATGACATGCAGGGTATGATGGGTAGGTAGGTGGATAATTGGCTGCTGGTTGGATGTGTGCGGAATTTTTTTTGTTAATTGGTTTTAAATCTGTAATGAAAGGAAAACAAATAATTTAATTAATATTATATTCAAATAAATAAAACAATTTAAAAAGTAATTAACAGTAATTAAAAATGCTGGTTGATTTCAATTAGGTTGATACAAATGGAACAAAGGCAAGGTATCAGACGAGATCAGACTAAATAAATCTAGTCTCAGAATTTTTATACCCTTCACCACACTGTGGTACAGGGAATTATGTCTTTGTGCATATGTTTGTAACAGGCAAAAGGAAACGAGAATATGCATAGAATCTCTTTCCAAGCCGATTTATGCATATCCGTCGATCCGTCCGTCTGTCTGTCCATGTGAAATTGTAAACAAAGTACAGGTCGCATTTATTATCCGAATGGAAGAAATTTGGCATAGGTCACTTATTTGGCCCAAGGACGAACCCTATTGAAATTGGGAAAAATCGGTCCAGAATTAGATATAGCTCCTATATATATCGTCCGATTTAAGGTAAATGGTGTACCAAAGTCCTTATATATCTTTCGATTTCCACGAAATTTGGCAAAGCGTACTGAATTAGGTCTAGAACGATGTGTGTTAAGTTTCCTGAAAGTCGGTTTAGATTTAGATATAGCTCCCATATATATTTTCGTCCGATTTAATGTAAATGGTCTACCAAAGTCCCTATATATCTTTCGATTTGCACGAAATTTGGTATAGTGTACTGAATTAGATCTAGAATGATGTGTGTTAAATTTCCTGAAAATCGGTCCAGATTTAGATATAGCTCCCATATATGTTTTCGTCCGATTTAATGTAAATGGTCTACCAAAGTCCCTATATATCTTTCGATTTGCACGAAATTTGGTATAGTGTACTGAATTAGGTCTAGAATGATATGCGTTGAGTATCCTTAAATTCGGTCCATATTTAGATATAGCTCCCATATATATTATCGTCCGATTTTATGTAAATGGTCTACCAAAGTCCCTATATATCTTTCGATTTGCACGAAATTTCGCATAGAGTAATGAAATAGGTTTAGAATGATGTGTGATAAGTTTCGTGAAAATCGGTTCAGATTTAGATATAGCTCCTATATATTTTTTCTCCTGATTTTAAGTACATGCACAAAAATATACCCAAAGTGGTGAAGGGTATCATATAGTCGGCCCCGTCCGACTTTACTACTTTTCTTACGTTTTTTTAGAAAAAACAAACTGAAAAATATTTTTTCAGAGAGTAAAGTAAGTGGATTTTTAAAAATATGTTTCCATGACCTGTGTGAAGGCGTCAAGGACTCAGAATTTTTTCTATAGAAAAAACACTGATCCTGAGGTCTCAGAATTATTTTCTATAGAAAAAACACTAATCCTGAGGTCTCAGATTTTTTTATATAGAAAAAACCAATGACCACTGATCCCAGGGGTCTCAGAATTTTTTCAATAGAAAAACCACTGATCCTGAAGTCTCAGAATTTTTTTCTATAGAAAAAACCACTGATCCTGAGGTGTCAGAATTTGTTCTTTTGAAAACCCGCTGATTCTGAGTTCTATAAAAAAAGTACTGATCCTGAAGTCTCAGAATTTTTTCTATATACCAGAGATTGCAGATTTGTTCCCTTTTTTATTTGGAAATGGTGTAATGGCAATTATTTACACAATCTTATGGAAATATTTCCCGGCAAACAAGTTTGCCAGACTATCGTCTTCTGCATCCCCCGGAATGCGTCACATTTTGCCTTTGATTCATCACTGCCGCCGGTTAAAGGTTTCAGACCTACTACAGCTATACCTTATAGAGACTATATTCCAAACACTGTTGTCGTCAGCCATAATAATTATTACATCGTAATATGTAAGTTTGTATGTATGTCGTTAATTGACATTTGGCATATATGGTTTACGACAGAGTGTCTGTGAGTGTGTGCATAATACTACCAACAAAGGGCATAAAACGTTTAGGGAATGAAATGGCTAGTCAGTCAGGGCTTAAATTCGAATGCATGGCAATTTATTTTTAAATGTTATTAACTATTAAAAATGGGATTAAAAGCGATAATACTAATGGAAATTAATTAAGGGGATTTTTTTTAGATGGGACAGAAAAAGTGCTGAGACCTCTGGAATAATTTTTTCTTTAGAAAAAATTCTGAGAACTCAGGATCAATGGATTTTTCTAAAGAACAAATTTTGAGATCTCTGGGATCAGTACTTTTTTCTATAGAAAAAATTCTGAGTCCTCAGGATCAGCACTTTTCTCTATAGCAAAAATTCTGAGACCTCTGGGATCAGTGTTTTTTCTATAGAAAAAAATCTGAGACCTCTGGGATCAGTGTTTTTTCTATAGAAAAAAATCTGAGACCTCTGGGATCAGTGTTTTTTCTATAGAAAAAAATCTGAGACCTCTGGGATCAGTGTTTTTTCTATAGAAAAAAATCTGAGACCTCTGGGATCAGTGTTTTTTCTATAGAAAAAAATCTGAGACCTCTGGGATCAGTGTTTTTTTCTATAGAAAAAATTCTGAGACCCCTGAAATCAGTGGTTTTTTCTATAGAAAAAATTCTGAGACCTCAGGATCAGAGGTTTTTTCTATAGAAAAAATTCTGAGACCTCAGGATCAGAGGTTTTTTCTATAGAAAAAAATTTGACACCTCTGGAATCATTGGTTTTTCTATAGAAAAAATTCTGAGACCTCCGGGATGAAAATTCTGTGACCTCTGAATTCTAATATTTCCTGTTTCTTTCCTACCCCTTAACTTGCATATTTCTCCAGTCCAAACTCCAATATCGGTCACCGAATTAAAACAAATATTTAAATAAGAATCAATCAACGACAAAACTGAAAACTTAGTCACATATTTTCTGATTAGAATTTTAAATTTCAATTGTCAGCAATCATCCAAATGATTTATTCACTATCCGATTCGATTATTGGCATACGGGCGTTTTCAAATGCCAATATACATATGTGTTTGGTTTGTTCACTTCTAATGGCCATAAATCAAGGTTGGGGTTGGGTTTCGGACAACAACAAAAAATTAACACATACTCGTATTTTTTCGCAAAATCGTTGTCCATTATTGGCAGTGGCCAGTCAGACGTAGTTCGAATTCATTCATTAATACGTTCGCTTAACTAAATAAAATATTTTTGACTTTCGAAATGATTTAATTTTTCTGTTTTTTTTTTTTTGCCGTTGGAAAATTTAATTAAAACCAACTCTAACTCACAGACTTCGACAACAGTGACACGACAATCGCTGAATGCTTCGTTTCATTCTAAGTAATGATCACACGCGTTTTATTGTAAAATCGAGACTAATTGTCCGACAAGAAAATAAATAAATTTGGAGCTGCGGAATTCGGTCCCCAACCAAAAAGAAGAGCAAATGAGATCGTTTCTATAGTTGAGTTCGGAGCTTCACACATGCAGTCATGTCTCAGTACTGACATTTATTTTTTTTAATCGAACTTGGTGCTCGTAATTGCTGACTAGTCTTACGTTAGTCTCGCCAGCTGGCAAGCCGACAATTTACACCCCCTCAAGTCACAAGGCATGATGCTCAAGTCACACAATGTCTAGTTTTGGAAAGAGAATGAAAACTTAAATTCGAACAAACAGTGGCGGAGATTGGAGAAAAAGTCTCAAGCAAGAAAAAAATTCTGGGACCTCAGGATCAACACTTTTTCTATAAAAAATTCTGAGAACCCCTGGGTCAGTGGTTTTTCTACTGGAATAATTCTAAGTCCTCAGGATCAGTGGGTTTTTCTACAGAAAAATGCTGATCAGTGGGTTTTTCTATAGAAAAAATTCTGAGACACTTGGGTATCAGTTGTTTTTTCTTTAGAAAAATTCTGAGACACCTGGGTATCAGTGGTTTTTTCTTTAGAAAAAATTCTGAGACCTCAGGATCGGTGGTTTTTTCTATAGAAAAAACTCTGAGACTTCAGGATCAGTGTTTTTTTCTATGGAAAAAATTCTGAGACCTCAGGATCAGTGGTTTTTTCTATAGAAAAAATTCTGAGACCTCAGGATCAGTGGTTTTTTCTATAAAAAAAAATTAAGAGACCTCAGGATCAGTGGTTTTTTCTATAGAAAAAATTCTGAGACCTCAGGATCTGTGGTTTTTTCTATAGAAAAAATTCTGAGACCTCAGGATCTGTGGTTTTTTCTATAGAAAAAATTCTGAGACCTCAGGATCTGTGGTTTTTTCTATAGAAAAAAATTCTGAGACCTCAGGATCAGTGTTTTTTTCTATAGAAAAAATTCTGAGACCCCTGAAATCAGTGGTTTTTTCTATAGAAAAAATTCTGAGACCTCAGGATCAGTGGTTTTTTCTATAGAAAAAATTCTGAGACCTCAGGATCAATGGTTTTTTCTATAGAAAAAATTCTGAGACCTCAGGATCAGTGGTTTTTTCTATAGAAAAAAATCTGAGACCTCAGGATCAGTGGTTTTTTCTATAGAAAAAATTCTGAGACCTCAGGATCAGTGGTTTTTTCTATAGTAAATAAAATATTTTTGACTTTCGAAATGATTTAATTTTTCTGTTTTTTTTTTTTGCCGTTGGAAAATTTAATTAAAACCAACTCTAACTCACAGACTTCGACAACAGTGACACGACAATCGCTGAATGCTTCGTTTCATTCTAAGTAATGATCACACGCGTTTTATTGTAAAATCGAGACTAATTGTCCGACAAGAAAATAAATAAATTTGGAGCTGCGGAATTCGGTCCCCAACCAAAAAGAAGAGCAAATGAGATCGTTTCTATAGTTGAGTTCGGAGCTTCACACATGCAGTCATGTCTCAGTACTGACATTTATTTTTTTTAATCGAACTTGGTGCTCGTAATTGCTGACTAGTCTTACGTTAGTCTCGCCAGCTGGCAAGCCGACAATTTACACCCCCTCAAGTCACAAGGCATGATGCTCAAGTCACACAATGTCTAGTTTTGGAAAGAGAATGAAAACTTAAATTCGAACAAACAGTGGCGGAGATTGGAGAAAAAGTCTCAAGCAAGAAAAAAATTCTGGGACCTCAGGATCAACACTTTTTCTATAAAAAATTCTGAGAACCCCTGGGTCAGTGGTTTTTCTACTGGAATAATTCTAAGTCCTCAGGATCAGTGGGTTTTTCTACAGAAAAATGCTGATCAGTGGGTTTTTCTATAGAAAAAATTCTGAGACACTTGGGTATCAGTTGTTTTTTCTTTAGAAAAATTCTGAGACACCTGGGTATCAGTGGTTTTTTCTTTAGAAAAAATTCTGAGACCTCAGGATCGGTGGTTTTTTCTATAGAAAAAACTCTGAGACTTCAGGATCAGTGTTTTTTTCTATGGAAAAAATTCTGAGACCTCAGGATCAGTGGTTTTTTCTATAGAAAAAATTCTGAGACCTCAGGATCAGTGGTTTTTTCTATAAAAAAAAATTAAGAGACCTCAGGATCAGTGGTTTTTTCTATAGAAAAAATTCTGAGACCTCAGGATCTGTGGTTTTTTCTATAGAAAAAATTCTGAGACCTCAGGATCTGTGGTTTTTTCTATAGAAAAAATTCTGAGACCTCAGGATCTGTGGTTTTTTCTATAGAAAAAAATTCTGAGACCTCAGGATCAGTGTTTTTTTCTATAGAAAAAATTCTGAGACCCCTGAAATCAGTGGTTTTTTCTATAGAAAAAATTCTGAGACCTCAGGATCAGTGGTTTTTTCTATAGAAAAAATTCTGAGACCTCAGGATCAATGGTTTTTTCTATAGAAAAAATTCTGAGACCTCAGGATCAGTGGTTTTTTCTATAGAAAAAAATCTGAGACCTCAGGATCAGTGGTTTTTTCTATAGAAAAAATTCTGAGACCTCAGGATCAGTGGTTTTTTCTATAGAAAAAATTCTGAGACCTCAGGATCAGTGGTTTTTTCTATAGAAAAAATTCTGAGACCTCAGGATCAGTGGTTTTTTCTATAGAAAAAATTCTGAGACCTCAGGATCAGTGGTTTTTTCTATAGAAAAAATTCTGAGACCTCAGGATCAGTGGTTTTTTCTATAGAAAAAATTCTGAGACCTCAGGATCAGTGGTTTTTTCTATAGAAAAAATTCTGAGACCTCAGGATCAGTGTTTTTTTCTATAGAAAAAATTCTGAGACCTCAGGATCAGTGTTTTTTTCTATAGAAAAAATAGGATCAGTGTTTTTTTTTCTATAGAAAAAATTCTAAGATCCCTGGGTATCAGTGATTTTTTCCATAGAAAAAATTCTGAGGCCCCTGAAATTTTTTTAGGAAATTGTTTAAATAATTTTAATCCCACAGTGCCGAATTACCGCATGTATGAGATATGCGATATTGTATTGTTATTTTTCTTTTTCGTTCTATGAGAACAATTTTCTTCACAAAGTCTCCGAAGTCTCATTTCACATGGTTGAGTGTTTTTCGCTCTTTGCAACGATTGTTGTTGTTGTTGGTATTTTTATTGAGCCGAAGTATTAATTATAAACAATCGTCAATTAGATGTGAATGAATGTTGGTTGGTTTCTTTGGAAATTTTGCTTTAGCTTAGCAAAATCCAAAAAGTTTTCCTGAGAAATTTGTGACAATTTCGAAACAATGTTGCAAAGAGAGTTACAAATTACTTTGTGAATTGAAGTGGCGGTTAACCACGAAATTCGTAGCCTAAAAACCAGACAGCCTGAGAATATTTAGAAGCAGGTGTTGTTCGCCATATGTGCCTTCTCTCGAGTCTTCTACGCATACTCTTGCAACCTAGACCCCCAAATCTATTTTTAGGACCCACTACTTTCTACTTCTATTTTTGTCTTCATACAAATTTACATTGCGTCCTTGTGTTCGGTAGACCATGTAAAATGTTTCTTGACCATAACATACGTGTATAACCACCCATGTAAACTTGAATACAATAACAATGTAAAATATGAAACCAGCCAACTCATTTACCTAATGTAAGCCAACCAGCCCACAAAACTAAACGTTGTTGTTTTTGCAAAAAAAAAATATTCATAAGCCAAGTTACAACAACAAATATGAAATGAAAAATAATAATTTTTTAAGGTTATATTTGGAAGCTGTTCGTAAAACAGAAAAAGTAGAACAAACTTAACGTCATCCATACATTCGTACATTTCGTTACGTTTCCATGGCACTCTTCATCATCATCACCATTAGCGGGGTGTGGTGCGGTTCGGTGCTCGCCTTCGGTTTCATACTCAAACTTATGTGGACGTCATTGAAAACTGAACACCATCACCACCACATATAGTTGCAAGGCTGGATGGATGGATGACTGGCTGGTTGGCTCACTAACTGGTCATAAATACATATAAGGGACACAGAACCCTACAAACCTACTTCTAACAAAATAACCAAAACCTGAAAGCCAAACAGAGAAAAAATAAAAAAGACCAACACCAAAGGGAAAAAGTTATCACCCAACAAAATAAGACTTTTTTAATAATAAATCGTGATAATCTACATTAGGGTGGAATGAAAGTAGAAAACAAATTTCCACTTTTTTCAGAAAAACTGCTTATCCTTAGGTCACATAACTTTTTCTATAGAAAAAACCACTGATATTGGGTTCTCAGAATTTTTTCTATAGAAAAAACTCTAGTCCCAGATTTTTGCCGATACTAAGGTATCAAATTTTTTTCTTTAGATTTTTTAATATAGAAAAAATTGCCGAAACTGAGGTCTCAGAATTTTTTCTACAGAAAAAAGTACCGATACTGAGGTCTCAGAATTTTTTCTATAGAAAAAAGTACCGATACTTAGGTCTCAGAATTTTTTCTATAGAAAAAACTACTGATCCTGAGGTCTCAGAATTTTTTCTATAGAAAAAACTACTGATCCTGAGGTCTCAGAATTTTTTCTATAGAAAAAACTACTGATCCTGAGGTCTCAGAATTTTTTCTATAGAAAAAACTACTGATCCTGAGGTCTCAGAATTTTTTCTATAGAAAAAACTACTGATCCTGAGGTCTCAGAATTTTTTCTATAGAAAAAACTACTGATCCTGAGGTCTCAGAATTTTTTCTATAGAAAAAACTACTGATCCTGAGGTCTCAGAATTTTTTCTATAGAAAAAACTACTGATCCTGAGGTCTCAGAATTTTTTCTATAGAAAAAACTACTGATCCTGAGGTCTCAGAATTTTTTCTATAGAAAAAACTACTGATCCTGAGGTCTCAGAATTTTTTCTATAGAAAAAACTACTGATCCTGAGGTCTCAGAATTTTTTCTATAGAAAAAACTACTGATCCTGAGGTCTCAGAATTTTTTCTATAGAAAAAACTACTGATCCTGAGGTCTACGAATTTTTTCTATAGAAAAAACTACTGATCCTGAGGTCTCAGAATTTTTTCTATAGAAAAAACTACTGATCCTGAGGTCTCAGAATTTTTTCTATAGAAAAAACTACTGATCCTGAGGTCTCAGAAATTTTTCTATAGAAAAAAACTACTGATCCTGAGGTCTCAGAATTTTTTCTATAGAAAAAACTACTGATCCTGAGGTCTCAGAATTTTTTCTATAGAAAAAACTACTGATCCTGAGGTCTCAGATTTTTTTCTATAGAAAAAACTACTGATCCTGAGATCTCAGATTTTTTTCTATAGAAAAAACTACTGATCCTGAGGTCTCAGAATTTTTTCTAAAGAAAAAACCACTGATACCGGAGGTCTCAGAATTTTTTCTAAAGAAAAAACCACTGATACCGGAGGTCTCAGAATTTTTTCTAAAGAAAAAAACCACTTATACCGGAGGTCTCAGAATTTTTTCTATAGAAAAAACCACTGATACCGGAGGTCTCAGAATTTTTTCTATAGAAAAAACCACTGATACCGAAGGTCTCAGAATTTTTTCTATAGAAAAAACCACTGATACCGAAGGTCTCAGAATTTTTTCTATAGAAAAAACCACTGATACCGAAGGTCTCAGAATTTTTTCTATAGAAAAAACCACTGATACCGGAGGTCTCAGAATTTTTTCTATAGAAAAAACCACTGATACCGGAGGTCTCAGAATTTTTTCTATAGAAAAAACCACTGATACCGGAGGTCTCAGAATTTTTTCTATAGAAAAAACCACTGATACCGGAGGTCTCAGAATTTTTTCTATAGAAAAAACCACTGATACCGGAGGTCTCAGAATTTTTTCTATAGAAAAAACCACTGATACCGGAGGTCTCAGAATTTTTTCTATAGAAAAAACCACTGATACCGGAGGTCTCAGAATTTTTTCTATAGAAAAAACCACTGATACCGGAGGTCTCAGAATTTTTTCTATAGAAAAAACCACTGATACCGGAGGTCTCAGAATTTTTTCTATAGAAAAAACCACTGATACCGGAGGTCTCAGAATTTTTTCTATAGAAAAAACCACTGATACCGGAGGTCTCAGAATTTTTTCTATAGAAAAAACCACTGATACCGGAGGTCTCAGAATTTTTTCTATAGAAAAAACCACTGATACCGGAGGTCTCAGAATTTTTTCTATAGAAAAAACCACTGATACCGGAGGTCTCAGAATTTTTTCTATAGAAAAAACCACTGATACCGGAGGTCTCAGAATTTTTTCTATAGAAAAAACCACTGATACCGGAGGTCTCAGAATTTTTTCTATAGAAAAAACCACTGATACCGGAGGTCTCAGAATTTTTTCTATAGAAAAAACCACTGATACCGGAGGTCTCAGAATTTTTTCTATAGAAAAAACCACTGATACCGGAGGTCTCAGAATTTTTTCTATAGAAAAAACCACTGATACCGGAGGTCTCAGAATTTTTTCTATAGAAAAAACCACTGATACCGGAGGTCTCAGAATTTTTTCTATAGAAAAAACCACTGATACCGGAGGTCTCAGAATTTTTTCTATAGAAAAAACCACTGATACCGGAGGTCTCAGAATTTTTTCTATAGAAAAAACCACTGATACCGGAGGTCTCAGAATTTTTTCTATAGAAAAAACCACTGATACCGGAGGTCTCAGAATTTTTTCTATAGAAAAAACCACTGATACCGGAGGTCTCAGAATTTTTTCTATAGAAAAAACCACTGATACCGGAGGTCTCAGAATTTTTTCTATAGAAAAAACCACTGATACCGGAGGTCTCAGAATTTTTTCTATAGAAAAAACCACTGATACCGGAGGTCTCAGAATTTTTTCTATAGAGTATAGAGAGAATTTTTTCTATAAAGAATCCCTGACCTTAAGTTCGTCTGAAAACACTTCCTATCCTCCAGCTTCTCTATTAAAATTCCACCAACCACCAATATTTATATTTATGTTCAATCATTGAAGATTAATTTTTTCTTTTAGCGGTTTTGCAAGAGCCCTGAGAGGGGGGATACTGTAACCGACACAAAAATTTAAATTGATTATTAACCACCCACAAATGTCTGGGCTTAACATTTAAATGTCACACTTTTGTGGTTTCTCTGGTTAAGCGCATTAACACTGTTCGACCCGACCGAGCGACCGTACGTTCCGAACATTCGTTTCCATTTCAAATCCAGCATAATTCATATGGCAACGAATCAAGATTATATCAATTAATAATTTAATTGTTAACAGCATTATGGTTTTAAGCCAATTCAGTTGATGAAGTGGTCGGATGGTTGGTTGGTTCGGTTAATGAGGCTTGAAAATGGAGTAATTGAATAGTTTCACAATTGCTATCGATTACAATGTTTATTACTTGGCGAAAAAGAGAGTGAGAGCACATAGAAAGGAAAACAAATAGAGATTATATTACAAATAGAAAGTTTTTTTGTTATAATTAGATCAGGAGCCGATGAGCCGAAGAGAGTCTATGCAAACGGGGCGAAAGGAGTCTTTAAAGGCGAGCTGTATTCATACAGTTTCTACAGACGAGAGGAATGAAGTTTTAATAGGCGAGCTGAAGGGTGGGTCAATAGACGAGCTGAATGGAGTATTTTGGGCGAGCTGAAGGGAGTCTCTATAGACAAGCTGAAGGGAGTCTCTACAGACGAGCTGAAGGGAGTCTCTACAGACGAGCTGAAGGGAGTCTCTACAGACGAGCTGAAGGGAGTCTCCACAGACGAGCTGAAGGGAGTCTCCACAGACGAGCTGAAGGGAGTCTCTATAGACGAGCTAAAGGGAGTCTCTATAGACGAGCTAAAGGGAGTCTCTACAGACGAGCTGAAGGAGTCTCTACAGGCGAGCTGAAGGGAGTCTCTACAGACGAGCTGAAGAGAGTCTCTACTGACGAGCTGAAGGGAGTCTTTATAGACGAGCTATAGTCGAGCTGAAGGAAGCCTCTATAGACAACTGGAGGGAGTCTCTATAGGGAGTCTCTATGAAGGGAGTTTTTGTAGACGAGCTGATCTCTATAGACGAGCTGAAGGGAGTCTCCATAGACGAGATTAAGGGGAGTCTTTATAGGCAACCTGAAGGAAATTCCTATATATTGAACCTATATTGATTACTTGTAAAATTTGTTTTTTTTCGCCCCCACAAAAAACGACATTTTAATTTCAAAATTATATTGAATTCAAATGCCATAAAACCCCTTACTTTCCATTTAGTTTTGCCAAAAAAAAGTTTGTCACACAATGCCAACTAGTCATAGGTAACCAAACAAAAAAGTAGATAAAATATAGATAAAAATACGCTAAATAAATAACACTCTTATCGGAATCATTATCGTGGCGCTATTAATAATATTTCGTTTTCGTTCACATATTGTTAATAAATAGTTTATTCTATTTTTTTGTTTGTCTGTTTTTCTTTTCTATTCTACCTAGTTTTCCCTTGGCGTATTTTTGCATGTTAGCAGAGATGACTCAATGTTTGATCTCCTCCCAGTGGTAGTTGGTGTGTTCGGTGGTATACCCATATGCTACTACGCCTGATCTCAAGTCGTGATAGTCATTCTGCGTTGTGTTCCATATTTTTTTATTTATTATCTTTCGTAATTCGACACGGCAATACTTGTTCTTCAAATGGTCTCAGTATTTTTGCCTTGCAGACCAGCGAGTCGAGTCGTCATCCAGCCATTAAAAACAGATTGAGTGAGGGTTACACCAGCAGAAGTACTTGGGTATCTACTCTTATGAGCCATCCAAAAAAAGAGATACATTTAACCGACCACACCATCGTCATATCATATCATTCATGTGTGTCTGTCTGTCCGTCCGTCCGTCTGTCTGTGTTTGTTGTGGTTCTTATGAATAACTATCTTTTTCTTCTTCTTCTACTACTTTTCACACATATGAAATAAAATCCATTGTTAGTATTGTTGCTGTTGTTGTTATTTCGTTTTATTAGTTAGCTATTCAACTAAATGTTTTTCAAGTACACATAACCTTGTTGTTGTTCTCATCGTTGTTACTCTTATTATTATTGTTGTTGTAGAGTTTAGTTGCTTTTACTTTTTCCACCAACATGTGAAATCAATATGTAACAAATATGACCATCCGAATGATGGAAAATTATTAATAGATATTTAAGTGTTCAGACTAACGAACTGAAACGAAGTCGGAGAAGAGAAGAAAACGAGCTGGAGGCTGTCTTTATAGAAGAGCTAAAGGGAGTCTTTATATACGAGTTGAAAAAAGTCTTTACAGACAAACTGAAGAATGCCTTTATATCCGAGATGTGGGGGTATAGACGATTTGAAGTGAGAATTTATAGGCGAGTTGAGGGGAGTCTTTATAGCCAATTTGGGGCGAGGTTTTAGAGACGGGTTGAAGGGAGTCTTTATAGACAATTTGGGGGAAGGTTGTAGAGATGTGTTAAATGGAGTCTGAATAGACCAGCTTGTGGGTGTATTTTTAGACGATCTGAAGGGAGACTTTTTAGCCGAGTTGAAGGAAAAATGTGTAGACAAATTGAAGAAAGTATTTATGGCCGATCGGAAGGATGCACTTTTAGGCAAGTGTTTGCAGTGGCGAGTGTATGGTGTTCTTTTAGACGAGTCGAAGATAGTCTTTATAGACAAGTTGAAATGACCCGTATAAACAAGGACCCGTATTAAGGGACCAAGAATATTTCTTTAAAATTTCAAGTGAAATCCTCAACTCAACTCTTGAAGATATAGCCGATTTATTGTGTTAGCATAAAGTGACGGCAGAAGTGTTTGTAAAACTTTAAACGAGTTTTTCTCGAAACAGTGTTTTTAGGATCGGCGGGTACCATAACTCAAAAACTAATAATCCAATCAGTTCCAAATTTTTAACATGTTATTCATGGGTAAAGATCTACCTTATTTTGGTGGCACTATGAGCCAGGTACCTTTTTTTGACGAATAGTTTATTTGACATAGAGAGGAAAAATCGTTATACGGGCCCCCCGGGGCAGCCCCCTGCTTACGTCCCTGACACTCAGCATGCGCCACCCAAGAATTGTTACAACATAACATTCCTCGCTTCATTTCCAGCGCACAATGGCCACCAAAATCTACGGATACCAATCCGTTGGACTATTGTGTCTGGAGTATTTTGGAAAGCAAGGTTGGCACTAAAAATACCAAGGTGTCGATCACCTCAAGCATGTGCTTCGCCGGGAATGGACCAAAATAGCGCAGAGAAACATTCGTGCAGCGTGTGACGGTTTCTTTGGCCGTTTGAAGGCCATAATTCGTACCAAAGGTGACCATTTCGAACAAATCTAAACTTATTCAAAAATTGTATGCTATTTCCGACATTTTTTGCTTTCATTCAATAAAATTAAAATGCAACTATCACACAATATTGCGCAGGCCTAGAATAAAAATCCGCAGATAGTTAAAATTCCGTGGTAGTTATGTAGGGTATCGTATAGTCGGCCCCGTCCGACCTTCAGATTTTTTTTAAATCATTACACTGACCTTTAAAAATATTATTGAAAAATCTGCGCCTATACATCTCTGAGGTAATTTTTTTCTTTAAATGTTCCCGAAAAATCCTCGTTTATTGCTCTCAGAGAGAGTCGTGGATTTTTTAAATAACTTTTCAGGGCCTTTAAAACCCACGCTGGATTATTCAAGATTTATCATTATTAATTTTTTATTTATTTACTTTACAAATCAATAATTATTATTAAAAAAATCCACTACTATAGCACTTGGGACCTTTCTAAAATATATTTAAAAATCCAGGGTGATAACTCATTGGGGCCTTCTCAAAATTTATTTAAAAATCTACGTCTACAGCCCAGTTTGGGATTTTCTGGGATTTTCCCAAAATATATTTTCCCTGGCTCTTTGGGCCCTTCTCAATAAATATTTAAACAATCTACGTCTACAGACCTTTAAATCATTCTGAAAATATACTTAAATAAAAATATACGCCTGGCTCCTTCTAAAAATATATTTTAAAAACTCATAAGTATGGCTCTTTGGGTCGTTCTTAAAATATATTTTAAAAATCTACGCCAATATGTCCTTGACTCCTTCTTAAAATATACTGTAAAAATCCAGGGTTATGGTTATTTTGGTCCTTCTTAAAATATATTGTAAAAAATCCACGCTTATGTCTCTTTGGGTCCTTTTCAAAATATATTTTAAAATTCTACACCTATAGCTCTCTGAGCCCTTCCCAAAAAATATTTTAAAAATCCACGGTGATGGATCTTTGTGTGCTCCAAAATGTATTTAAAAAATCCAAGTTCATAACTTTTTGGGATCTTCTCAAATTATGATTTTAGAAAACACGTTTATTGCTCTTTGAGACCTTCTCAAAATATATTTTAAAATTCCACGGTGATAGCTTCTTCTTAAAATATATTTTAGAACCCCTCGTCTACAGTTCTTTGAGTTCTTTAAAAATATATTTTAAAACCCCACTCTATAGCTCTATGGTTCCTTCTCAAAATATAGTTTAAAAATCCATATCTTTAGTTCATTGGGTCATTCTCAAAATAAATTTTTAAACCCATATTTTTTATTTGCAAAATCATATTCGATTTGGTAAGTAACCTGCCTGGCATATGATACGATGACTAGTGGCGGGTGACCAATGACAAGTTAACTACTACACATCACACACACACACGTCTGCCCCACCTTCTTCTCCTGCAGCTCCTCAGCTGCTTATAGACACACATTTTATTTTTATTCAATCGCGAAAAACCAAGTTAATACTTGGCGAAAAAATGACATCATCTCAGCTTGAAACGATGGTGCCTTGTTGCTATAACATTTTTTTACACAAAAATGCTTTTGTTTCACTTTGCAGTTGTCGTTGTTTTTGCTTGGATCTGTTTTGTATTTTAACATGATTTGAAATGACAGACGACTGGCTGACTGACTACACGCTCGTTGTTTCAACAATTGACCAAACGTTTTCAAAAAATTTGCTAACTTAAAGTTGGAAGCCTAAAAACAAAAAAACAAAGCTTGGTGTATCAATAATAATCTCTGGGAAGAGTGGGGGACGATGGAGGAGCTGAGTCGTAACCACAACGACAACAACTAATTTTATACGGTTTTCTGAGGTGACCGATAACAATCAACCTAACTTATAACTTCGAACAGATGGAGGCAAGCTCTCTACCTTTGGTCAAGTTGGGACAGCAGCTTAAAACTTGTATACAAATTTATTCCGACGCAGGGCAAGATGATGTTGAGAAGGGAAGGAGGCTCGTAGCCAGTCTGTATGCTCGTGCCTAAAAGATGTATGCCATATTTCATTGTTGTGCTTTCCTCTCCTCGTTCTCTTGAAGTGGGATATTTTGGATTTTATTAGGCCAATAAAATTCCAAAATTTAAATATTCAAAAACAAAACAAAAATATCGTTCGCATAAAACTTCTAAGTTCAAAGTTTTGTTGTTGCTATTGTTTTTTACTTACGTTTAAAGTGCGAAACGTGTTTCGTAAAATACACAAAAATGTTATTTTAGAATTAGTTATTCTGTGTTGACTTTTTTTGTTTTTATATTAAAGTGCGGAGTGAAGTGTCGGGGAGAGCGGAATTCTAAGGTGCGGCTAAAATGCTTGATTACAGACTTTTGTTACCAAAAAACAACGTGCGGTCAACTATTGAAAGTGACTGATGTCAACGTTAATTGTATTCGTTTCGGCGTTGTAATTACAGTTTCGGGCAAGGTAGATAGCCCCAGATAGCCCAGTTATTTTGTCATATTTGGAAATTTTGTTGCTCATATTTGGAAGAAATAGTAACGAAAATAAAAGTTTGCTTAGGCGGTAGTTATTAAAAAAAAATTAAAAACAAAAAATTGATTTGGTTATTTTTTTTTAAATTAGAGCCTTCAATAAATCTTCTGAGGTCTTCAAAATCTGCTTGTAGCTCTTAGAAACCTTCTCAAACTATATTTTAAAAATGCTCACTTATGCTTCTTTGGGTCCTTCTCAAAATATATTTAAAAAAATACTCGCTCTGGGACCTAAATGAAATTTCCAGTAAAATAAATCCAACAAAACTCTGAAACCTCCAATAAAATGTCCATTAAAATAAAGCTCAGTAGAGCATTTTTCTCTTAAAAAATATCGGCTTTAAATTCTGTGGAGTCTTCAAAGAGAATTCTTTAAAAACCACAAGCTGGTACCTCTCTAGTGGGGGACCACCCCCCCCCTCCCCCGAAATGAACATTTTTCACAGTAAATTTATGTTTGCAACAGTGAATTTTTTCATTTTGTACTACCGTCTAAGTTCTTTGGCTTCTTCTTAAAATATATTTTAAAAATCTACGTCTCTAGTCCTTTAGATTTTTTTCGAAATATATTTTAAAAATCTAGGCTTATGGCTCTTTAGGTCCTTCTTAGAACATATTTTAAAAAATCACGCCTAAGGTCCTTGTTAAAATATATGGAACAAGTCTAGTTTAGGGGCTCCACCAGGATCGCTTTGAAATTTTTACCGTAAGTAGTTCTCGTTGTGCTGATTACAGTGATATATATTTTATGTGGGGGAAATGCATACTTCCCGAGATATAGGCCTTGAAAGTTCGGAATATATCTTGGACTACTTACGGTAAAAATTTCAAAGCGATCCGGGTGGAGCCCCTAAACTAGACTTAAGCCCAAAATATATTTTAAAAATCCACGCCTATGACACTTCAGATTCTATTAAAAAAATTTAAAAAATCTTCAGTTCCTTTAAAGAATTCATGCCTGTAGCTCTTTGGGTCATTTTCAAAATATATTTTAAAAATTCTTCACCGTTAGTTCTTTTCTTATAGATATTTGGGGGCCTTCAAAATATTTGTTTAAATTCATAAATTTCCTTTAGAAACTGTCCCGTATAGCTCTTTCGGAACTTCAAGAAATTAAATTTCTAAAAAAATCCAGATCGGGCTCAATTAAAAAACAAGCTTCTGGCATATTTAAGTTATTATTTTTTTAATATCAACATATTATTTTCCCTTAAAAAATCACCCGACTACAAATATTTTGAAGGTTCAAAATTAGGCGTAGATTTTATAAACCTATTTTACTAAGGGCCAAAGGTAGGCGTAGATTTTATAAACCTATTTTACTAAGGCCAAAGGTAGGGGTTGATTTTATAAACCTATTTTACTAAGGGCCAAAGGTAGGCGTAGATTTTATAAACCTAGGCGTTTTTTTATAAAGGTAGGCGCAGATTTTATAAACCTAGGCATTTTTTTATAAAGGTTGGCGTTTTTTTATAAACCTATTTTCCTAAGGTCCAAAGGTAGGCGTAGATTTTATAAACCACTTTTCAATGTCCAAAAATTAGGCGTAGATTTTATCAACCTATTTTACCAATATAGGCGTGGACAACTTAAAAATATTTTTCCAAGGTCCAATATAGACGTGGTTCATTTAAAAATATTTTTCAAGATCCAATACAGATTTAAAAATATTTTTTTATACTTTGTATTTTTTTCGAGATCCAATATATGCGTGGTTTATTTAAAAATATTTTTTCAAGATCCAATATAGGCGTAGATTTTTTAATAAATCACTGCTGTAAAATTCAAGCTTATGTCGATAATGGCAATTCTGAAAATAAACCTCTCCCTAAGTCCGCTTATGGCTTTCACAACCCACGAATATTTTTACATTCACTTATTCCAACCTATCCCAACATATTTTATTTTTATGAAGAAACCACTTAAATTCATTTGGACTCATTGCTTGAATAATTTCACAATCCACCTTCGATGGTGTTAGGTCCAGTTTTAATTTATTCTAGAATATACCAAACTTCGTCCGTTAGTTAATGTTGTTGGCAGCAGGGAATGTTTCATGTTCAGAGTATTTTTGTTTAACAGTAAACAAAAATAACAACAACAAAAAAACCGTGGCCCACTATTAGTTCCAATGGAAATACTGTTATTCTATTTCATTTCGCCATCTCCACCCATTTACTTTTGGTTTTTGCTTTTATTTCGCTTCATAAAATAATTATAACCAGACATGCAAATATCATGTAGAAAAATTATGTTTATTTTTCCACAACATTTCCAAAAGGCGTGTGGGCAAATATGCCTAGTCAGGCAGTTTTTTTGAAGAGCACACAATGTTAGCTTTGAAAAGAATAGTATAGTCATAAAATATCCTTTAATATTTTTATATTCGGAAGTAGACATGAAACGCCTTAGACATTTATTTGGCAACTCTTGCCAATAATTTTTCCTCTAATTGATTTGGTTTGCGTAGGAAATCATTTCAATACCCTCTTCTTTAAATCATAAATCTACAGAAGCATTTTGGCATATAGAATTTCTCAAAATAACTCAGACTTTAAATGCAGACTTCATGCTTCGCTGCGTATTGCCGCATTGATGCATGATGTTGTAGTTATTTATTTTAAGTGTTGCCAATTATATGCAGAATAAAACGAACTTCTGACGTTTCCATCAGCTGATCTAATAAAACAGCTGATTTAAGTTGTCAATTCCAATGAAGATCCGGCGTATTTCTCTCTATTTTCCAATTATCTATTAAATAATTCCCACCTTCCACAATACACATTTCTCGAATTTACAGCGATAACCGATCACACTCCACTTGACCATAAAATATATTTCAATTTGTTTTCATTTCTAATTGATTCATCAGTCAAAACAAAAATTCTCTGCAAAGAATTTTTTACTTTCACTTTGGCCTTACATCGAAATTGAAAGAGAATGCGCCATGACTGGCGGAGATAAGTATTTCATTTTTACTGATAAACCTAATTGACGCGATAAGATAACAAAAATATACCTGGTAACTTATGTTTTAGTTGTTTGTTTATTTTTTATAAATAATCCCAAAGTATTTCGAAAAAAAAAACAGGTTTACATGATTTTGCAAATGGAGTGCTGGTGGATATATTGATAAAAAAATAAATTGTGGAACAAGGATTTTTTTAGTTAACAGTCAGAAGAGGCGATTGTATGAAGAAAATATGGCAACGCTATCCAATATTATCCAATATGCAATAATAAAATGATGTATCAAAACAAACACATTTGTTTTTTATTCGACCATCTGTCAAATGTAATCTAGTAATATCAGCTGCGCTAAATGGAGTACCTATTTATTGTGCCATGGTTTGGGCCTAGATAGATTTATTTAAGATGATGCATCGGCGTTTCTAAATAATGCAACCCATGGCATAATAGAAATGTTGTCCATTTAGATCAGCTGATGTCTCCATTAACTGTCAAAGTGCGTAACTTCTACTTGAATTCGACGTGCAATGTTGCCAACCATATGAAATATTATAAGGAAAAATTAGACAGAAGGTCGAGACCAAAAACAAAGGCTTTTGTTATGATACATCACCTTATTATTACATTGCATCATGATGCAACCAGTAAACCAGGTGGTTGCAGGGTGGACTTGCCAACCAACTTTAAGGACTTTTATTTCTTTTTGTCCAACAACAAATAGTTGAGAAATTCGAAAATAAAAAATAAGCTTGCAAGCCAGATCTTGCATAATTCAGTACAAAGAGTTGGGCAATCTCATTCCTGAAGCAGTTCAATCTTTTTCGGTTCGCTCCGTTAAAGCAATTTCCATTCATTTGGTTCCATAGTTCCTTTTAGTTCAATAGTTCATTGGCATATGCCAGTTATTTTGATCAATGTATAGTTGGATCCAAATGATCTAGGCGGAGGAAAGCAAACAGGAACGACTAGAGCAAAGGAAACTAGGCAAACAAAAGTACCGGGTCTAGTAGCATTTCTTAATTTGAATTAGTTCATTTTGGAACAATCCAATCTCAGTTATCATAATCAACTATCTTCTAAAGGGTACTGCGACAAGCACGTAACTAAGGGTCAAAAGTAAAATAAAATTAGTTTAAGGGCTACAGAGGATATCGACAATATCGAACCAATATTATTTGAGTAATGTTCAATAAAAAATTGATCATATGCGCTTAAAGAAACCCGGAAGGTCCAGGCTTTCGTTTCTCGAAGAGGATTAGGTTTTTTGGATGATCAGATAACTTGGCAAATCTTACAATGGACAAGTCTCGAAAAAAGTGCGAATCTGTCATTAAACGTAGGAATCCAAACAAGAACACCCAGGCAATGCGAAGAGCAAGGTAAGGAACCGCTTGTTCTATACAAACTGTATTGATATGAATCTTCAGATACCGGTAGGGATTCTAATTTAAAACTCCAAGTGAGATGCCGCATGAGATGAATACAAAACAAGATGGTAGAAGAAGTGAACATGAACATTTTGTTCAAACAATGTCGAAAATTTGTCAAACTGAAATGGAAAAAAAACTAAGATGGATGCCCCTAAAGGAAATCGGAACTTTCCCTTAGCTACTCAGGCATAACTTTCAAACCTGCAAAAATAACCTTCTTGTCATCTATTACTATGATCAATCCGACTTCAAAGGAAACTATAGAGTCCATTGATATAGAGCGACAACGCTAGCTTAAGTACCAAGAGGATGTACCCAGCCTCGGAATCCTCTGCAAAGCCTGGAAATCCTAATAAAAATAAACATGTAATGAGTTCTTTAAGCAATTCGATATCTTGCGATCCGCTCCGCAAATGTAACTAGGTCATTCGTTTAGTTCCGCAGTTCCTTTCAGTTCAACAGGAAGATCTAAACAAACGAGTGGAACAAAAGGAACTAGGCGACCGAAGCAAAATGAATTAGATCAACGAAGAACCCTTTTGCGCAATAGTTTATTTATACTAGTTCATTACGGAACTAGTGCCACAAAACACAAATATCATATCAAAAATGGTAATCCTAAGGAGGTTACTAGAAGAGATTAAAATTTCCATGAGAGCAAATCAACTGAGTTTACAACAGAACAGTAACAAGATGAAGAAAGGAGTTCAGAAGAGTTGAATTATCAATCCACAAGCGGTTCGATCTCTTTCAATAGGCTCAAAAAATAAGTGACATAAGTTCCTTTTAAGTGACTTCCTTTCCATTTTTAAGTGACTTAGTTCCTTTTCGTTCAATTGTTCATTGGCATACGCCAGTTACTGAACGTGAAGGTCTACATGCATGATTGGATCAAATGGAACTAGATGAACGAGAGAAAAAATGAACAAATCAAGTAAAATGAAGTAGATAATCGAAAGAACCAGACCTAGTACCGATCACTTCTTTAGTGGAAGAGTTCCTTTGAACTAGATCAAAGTCTATAGATTGCATATCAAATATTGAAACTTTTAAGAGGTTAGTAGACGAAACCCTCAAGAAAAAACAGATAAGAAACTGAGTTTACAGCAGAACGCTAGCAAATATTAAGAAAGGGCTTTACAAAGAGTTCAACTACTACAAATCGGATATCAAAGATCAAAATACGTAAGAGGTTAGTAGATGAGATTGTTTTACGCATAAACTAAACTTTTTTTTAATAATTTGTTAAATAAAAAATACTTGCATGTAATTATATTTTAAGAACTTGTTTGCTTTTGTCTGAAAATCTAATAAAACATTAACAATAATGTAGAATTTTTTTAAAACTTCTTTTCCGTCATTTTTACAACCAATGTAAATTATATGAACAATTATAGTGGGTTTTTAAACAAATTAACAAGTTACATCAACACAAATGTGAATATTTCCCGTATGTGTGTATTTTATTTTCAATACCTAGCTTTATAATGGAGATTTTTATTCGCTTGTTTTTTTTTCAACATCCACCAATCCATATGTTAATTTACATTGTCAATAAAAAAATAGATTAATATTTATTTTCTGTCGTTGTTTTATTTTATTACCTCTTCGACTTTGCCTCATCGAACCCCCAGATATTCTCTAGTCATATTTGTATTCAAATTATGTTTTACGTATTTATTCTTCTTGTCATACTTAACGACAAGTAAAACAACTTTTGCAAAAGTCAATAAATAATAAATTATTAACAGGAATAAAAAAAACTAAGAACAAGAAAAACAAATGGGAACTAGTATTTTTTTTTTTGTTTTCAATATTTACACATTGAACAAAAAAAAAAATAGTTAACACGTATAAGGAATTAGAATATTCGAATTTATTGTTAATGGATATTTACCCAACCATGGGTATAGCAATGCCCATCAATCGTATTCTTAGAATCGTGAGAACATATTCTCTAAAACAAGGCCTTACAAATATTCTTAAAAATATGCCGGTTCAAAAAAGTTCGTAAATAATATTCTCCAAAAATTTCAGTAATAAAAAGATGGATTAATTCTTTTAAAAATGCAGAGCTAAAAAAGTTCGTCGAAAAATACCGCTCAAAATAGCTCGTGGGCTAAAAAGTCGGCGAAAATATGATCTATAAAAATGCAGCTCTAATAATAAAAAAGTATGCACAAATAGTCCCTACAAATTCCAGATCAAGAAAAGCCCCTAAAATGTCAATCCTGTGGAAGTCTAGAAGAAAGTACTTTTTAAAAAAATTCGCGCAAATTTCTTGTAATCATGAGAAAGCCACTATTTTTTCCAAAAAATTTAAACTTTTCATTAATATCGAAATAATTTTCCCACTTTGATGTACTTTACCACTATTTGCGCTCATATTTTCTTTTCTCTCCCGCTCTCTCTTTGAGAAAAACCAATGTAATCTTCCCAAGAAAAGAAAAAAACTCCACCACCAGCTTCTCCCCTCACTTGGTGGTTGTTAGTTGAGTAACCATTTGCTAACGTCTCTCAAGTCACTCGGCCGTGTATTTTATTTTGGCATTCTATTGTTTCTTTATTTTAATTGCTGCTACTCACCTCTGCATTGTGTTACATATGTATTTTCCAAATTATTTGGATATAAATGCCAAATAAAATATATGAATCAAGAGTTGACACGAGTATATGATCGTTCAATGACGCAGGACAAGAACATGTAAGCTAAGTAAACAGGAAACGAGACTTAACGAAGAAAACACCGTAAAACAAAAATGGAAAAATTAAAACGACCAAGAGTTTTATGGACCTTAGAATATCGGCCACAGCCACCAAACAAACTCCAAAATTGTTTTTCGAAGCATGTAGATTCCAAGAAATTGTTTAAAAAATCCACATCCTTAGAAAGTACAGGGAAAATATTTTTTAAAAAATATAACCATGTTTAAGTTCTGGTGTATGGATCAGAAGCATGGGTACTTGCGCAAGCAGATGATGCAGCTCTTGGAATGTTTGAGAGAAAATTTCTTCGAAAGATCTACGGACCGATATGCGTCGACGACATTCACATAGTCAGTATTATCGAGCTGCAGCGACTACGGTGCCTAGGCCATTTTGTGCGAATGGATGAGAATGCCCCAGCTCAAAAGGCATATAAAAGCGAGTCTACTGATGGTTCAAGCAGAAGAGAAAGGATACGAATTCAATGGAAAGATCGAGAGGAGGATGACATATCATGACAAAAACTGAGCACAAGATCGACGCGCCTGGAAATATTTTGTAAGTTCGGCTTATGGAACAAATGTTCTGTCTCGAGCCAGCTAAGTAAACAATTGACGTCTATAAAAGACCTGAGAAAAATTATTATTTAAAAAATCGAAGTCTATATAAAACCAGGACAAAATATTGTTTAAAAATCCACCCATATACAAGACCAGAGAAAATCTTGTTAAAAAGAAATCCACGTTTATAAAAAGTCATGAAAAAATATTGTTTAAAAATCTCAGTCAGTATAAGATCATAAAATATATTGTTTAAAAATTCCACGTTGAAAAAAGTAATGTTTAAAATATCGTCACCTCTTGAAATCCAGGACAACATATTGTTTAAAAGCAAGTTATCTGAAAAAATTACAGACAGAAGATGCAAATCTGGGTTTGGAGCAGGAAATTAAATCGGAATTTTGAACATTTTCTGGGCATTTTTTGTCACCAGCTAACCTTAAAAATTCCGAAAATGGGCTGAATATATGTCTAAATATATCTATATATCAAACAAATTCTGTTAATAAGGTTTTAAAACACCAAAAAACCGGAATACCAAATTACAACAACTTAGATGGGAAAACACTTCAAATTGCCAAGAAATGCCCGGAACCTTTATGTAAAAACGAGGGATCTCATATTAAAAATTTGTCAATAACAACATTCTCGACCTCCAATAAATTTTCCCGAAATGTCAAATTAAAGACACTTCGTTGAAGAAATGCAGCTAAAAACTTCAAAAGATGAACATGGCGCGTGGCCATTATATGGGTTATGCCAAAACCTTGGACCTATATCAATTTTTTTCTGCAACCTCCAAGTATCTAGAAAACGAAATCACAGCCACAAATTCCGAAAATATAGCTTGATTTTTAAAAGAGGACCTATATCAAAAATGACTGCAACGACGTTTCTCAACCTCCTAGAACCCGGAATGCCAAACTGATGTTACTTCCGGGGGTGAAATGCGGATATAACTTTAAAAATTTCGCAAATCTCAAGTTCTTATTGGATGTCTATGTCAAAACATGGACCGATAACAAAAAAATTCTTTCTCATTGATTCTTAACTTCAAAGAAGCCGCTCACTTACGGTAGCGTATGGTATGGCTAAGCATGTCTGGTATAAACCTAGCTAGACCTAGGAGCCATTGACAACCGGGTTACCGAAACCTTCGGTCAGCTTCATAGTCAAAACTATTATCAGTAGAATCCCTAGCAGTTCGAGACTGGTCACCAACAGACTATAGTCTCTGCCCTGCAACATAGCCAAATCTACTACCATCAGAAATAATATTTGCAGGCTCTCTACAATGGAACAATCGCTGATATGGGATAAAAATCAAAAGTGATCACCCTGCAACACATGGGTCTATATAAAAAATGTTTCTCACCCTCCAGAATATAATGAGGTAGGTTCTACATATCACCAAACTGAAATCTCCAGCGATTTGAATTTTCCAGCGACTTGAATTTCCAACAATTAAAGTTTTTCGTTGCGTTCTTGGAATTCATTTCAACTTCGTTTGTATTCAGCTTTTAGTGGGAATTTATTGATTAAACATAAACCCCCCAATAAAATTCTGGAAATAGAAAAAAACAATAACAACAGCGGTAGAGGCAACTAATTACCCAACATTTTTTGTTGGCTTGCCAACCCTTAGGACGAGGGAAAACAACATTGGAGAAAGCTAATAAAACCATCAAACAAATGGACTGCATAGAAAACCAAAAAACGAAAGGATCAAAGACAACAACAACAACGAACGAAAAAACCAACCAGTCACAACCAAAGTGGGAATAGATTCCAAATGTTCGCTCAATGGTGCGTAAATGTTCTAAAAATGTAAAAATGACGTAGTGCATGATATGTCATGCCATGACATGCCACCATTTTTTCCAAAGTTATTATTATTACGACGACGACGACTGCTCTGGGTGCAAGTGGCCCATAGACGACGAAATCATCATTCAAAGGACAAACCAAAGCTATTGTTGTTGTTACTGGTGGTTGACTGGCTGGAAGGCCGAATCAGATGAGTATGAGTTGGCATTGTCAAGGCACTCCTCAAAATGATTAAAAAAACACAGCGAATCTATATTTAAGTATTTAAAATATCCTTTTTGTTTATCCTTTTTATTCAAAGTTTTGCTATTAGAAACTCTCTTGAGAATGGCCAGAGTATAAAACAGGAAGGAATAAAAAAACAAATATTTGCTGAATTTTCTTAGTTTGGTCTTTCCAAAGGAGTCTCGTTGTTTTGGAAAGCGTCATAAAAGGATAATGTTGCCATAGCGAATGTTTGTTCTAGTCGTGTCCTTCTTCTTCCCGTTTTGTAAATTCAACTGGTTGTTGGCAGGAGAGTACATGAGACCATTATTATGATAATACCCGGTTTGGGGTATTATCAGTGGCTAGCAACAATGTGTTGCTGCCTGCAACCATTAAATGAAAGTACAGCGCATGTCCGAGTCCAATTGTTCCACTCGAAGTCCTGTGGGATTTTTTTTTTGCTGTGGACAATTTTGTTACCAATTTGTAACAAAAAAACACAAATGTTTCTTTCGTTGTTAAGATAAGTACATGAATTAAAATTGGTTATATGGGGGGATATTTAAGATAATTAAAATAGGGGATGTTTTATATCCTCCACCCACCATGTGGTTTGTATTCCAAATTTCTAAAAAAGATCGGGACCTATTTATGGAGACTATGTCATGGGAAATTGTTCGCTTGCAGGTTGTTTATTTGAAATGCCAAATTGCAGACAAATGTTATAGGAACTTCAATGCTCCGAAAATTAAGCGGATCCTTTGTATGTAAGTCAATGAAAAATCCGGAACCAATATTGAAAACTTTTTCAAAATAAGGATTTTATTAACCAGAATTAGCGACTTTAAATTTTATTAATTTGGGACCATGTCAAAAGATCTTCTGGAATAATCTTTTCACCCTACAGTGGATAAATTCTCATAAATCAATAAGCACAGCTGACTATCCAATTAACTGCCAAAGTGCCTACTTTATACTTGAATTCGAAGTAAAATGATGCCAACCATGAGAAATATTACTAGATAACATTTGTTCCATAAGCCGAGCTTAAGATTTCCAGGCGTATCGAGCTCGTGCGCAGCTTTTCCAATTTAAGGGAACCCCCCCCCCCCCATTCTCGATTTTAATTTTTCAAGATTTTCAATGGGCTGGTAAATTAATACCAGTGCTTGTTAAGGTCTGTAACTTTGCACATATATATTTGAAGATTTAAAAGAGAAGAAAAATAATTTACAAAAAAATTTTGTTGTTGTTTTTTTGTAATTAAAGAAAAGTCCTTATTTTTGATGGCGGGCATGATAACTCCTCACTGGAACATCGGAATCCGAAAATTCCAACGGTGTTAGAAAGAGTACATGACTGGCTCTCGTATGAACTAGGATTATTGACTTCGCTCTAAAATTAAAAAAATGGCGGACCTTTTAAAAAATATTTTTGGAAAAACGCCGATTTTTTACCAAAAACCAAGTTAAAAAATAAGGAAGATCTTCACCGATTGGCTTTATCCTAGTTCATACGATAGCTATACACTCACAGAGAAACGCTGCAAAATTTGGAACCGATTGCATTATTAGTTTTTGAGTTATCGTGCCCGCCATTCGCAAAAAAAATGTTTAGAGAAAAACGCGTTTAAAGTTTGAGAAGCCCTTCAGCCGTCACTTGATGCTGACACAATAAATCGGTTATATCTTCAAGAGTTCTTGAGATTTTCACTTGAAATTTTGTAGAGACATTCTTAAATCAGTGTAGATTCGAATTATACCAACAAAAATTTTGACCCCGAGAATGGGGGGGTCCCCTTAAAAGACCATGTTTTCCAATTTAAAAGTCCATGTCAAGGTTCGGACATTTGGCATCACACCAGAAAATTCCTTTTCAGAGCAGAGTTTTCTTGTAGTACAAACTTTTTTGTCAGACTCCTTCCCAATTGGTTTAAAGTTGGCTGTTACCGCTCGCAATGTTCGACCCATTATATCGATGTCATCGGCGTAGGCGAGTAAAATGTGTTGTTTAGTGTGCAGAGTGCCATTTCTGTCCACCTTTGCGTCTCGTATGACCTCTTCGAGCAGGATGTTAAAAAGGTCACACGACAAACTGTCACCTTGTCTGAATCCTCGTTCGGTATCAAAGGACTCCGATAGGTCCGTTACCACTTTAACCACTTAAAATTATCCTGCATAGCCGTATTAATTTAGGAATGCCGGGCTGTCTAATGTGGCTTTATAGTCGACGAATAGATGGAATGTGTCAATGTGTTTTTCGTAGGTCTTTTCCAGGATCTGCTGCAGAGTGAAAATCTGGTCGAAGGTGGATTTGCCAGGTCTGAAGCCGCATTGGTATGGTCCAATAATGTCATTGACCATTGGCTTCAGTCGTTCACACAGCACGCTGCATAGCACTTTATATGCGATAGAAAGGAGACTTATTCGTCAATAGTTGGAACATATCATTTTGTCTGCTTTTTTGTGCGCGGGACACAGGATGCTGAGGTTCAAATTGTACTAATCAGCTGATGCATGCTCCTGAGCAGCATCTGACCACCAACTTTGAATAGTTGGGCTGGTAACTCATAGGCATAGGCTGTCTGTTTATGTCACCAGGTTTCCTTCTTCATCTCTACAGGAGGATGTGCTTGTACCAAAGTCTTCGGTTTTCTCCCGCTCACGTTTTTCTTGTTATTTCTTCTTCTTCTTTCGGAAAATACGTTTCTACTCTCTCCTTTTCTCCCGATAATTCCCTCTCGCATTACCTGTTGCTACTGTCTGCAGTTTTGGCCTATACGCTGCGTTTTTCATATCAGTAGCATTGCCACCCTCCTGATCGTACCAGATAGTCTAGTATCTAGTAATATTTTTCATATTTAGTATTATTTTCGAATTTATGTAGAAACTATGCACCATGATGTAATATTAAGGTGATATATCAAAACAAAAACCTTTGTTTTTGTCTCGACCATCTGTCAATTTTTTTCCATATAATATTCCACATGGTTGGCAACATTGTACATCGAATTCAAGTAGAAATTACGCACTTTGACAGTTAATCGAGACATCAGCTGCGCTAAATGGACTACCTAATTATTGTGCCATGCAATGCACTTTGACAGTTAATCGGATAGTCAGCTGTGCTAAACGGAGTTCCCATGTATTGTGCATGAAACAAATGATTTGAGATATGTGTTTTTTTAACTTTTAGCTAGGGTTGCAAAACCATTAACAACTATTCATCGCTACGAAGTGTTACCACATTTTTCCTAATGGATGACTTATTTCATCAGTAGCAAATGGTAATCCTAAACATACATATTGAACACCGCAAAATTTTTCAATTGGCAACGCAACACCTAACATTTTCTGGCCGACTACACTCCTCAGCTGATCATACCGATGCAATAAAATCAGCTGATTTCTGTCAAACTGTTACTAATTGTCTTCCGACACCATTCTGTAATATTTTTATGTGGGAGAACAATCTGTGTTACCAGAAATTGTTGAGTAATTTTAACTGGTATCGTTATTGTATAGATTTATTAATAACCAAATAAAAAAACTGGATTGAAATATATGTAAACACATTTTTAAAACATTGCTAATTAACAAAACGATGATGATTTCATCTTTGTATTTTCATAGAATTAATTTATGCTGTGGTAACTTGACACCTGTTTAATTTATTTATTTTTGGCAACAAGTTAATTGGTTTTTATTAATATGATTTTTATACAAAAAAAAACGTGGTATTTGGTTTTTAACACCTTCAGGAAATTCCATTCGAGCAAATATGGAGAAGAACTAAAAAACTGGTTGTTTTAGTAAAAATGGGAAAATATTGATATTTAAATAAAAAAACCCCTCAACGTATCTCAAAATGGACCTATGTGAAAACTTTTCGCGAAGGAGACTTCAGGCCAAGATGACTACAAGATTAGCTGTCAATATAATTTGTAGGTGAAAAAGGGATAGATGCAGGAGAAAAAAAGATCGCTGTAACACTTCCAGGTGCTGATAGGGCAAGAGTATAAGTGTAGAAAAATTTGCTAAATATAAATAAGTCAAACATAGCAATTTTGCTCAAGATCATCTGGTTACAAGATTAGCTGTCAAAATAACTTGTTATATTAAAAATAGAGTTTGCCATAAAAAAAGAGGCTGCACCACATTTTTACAGTTCCAGAGTCTGATGAGGCAAGGGTATAAAGTGAAGTAAAATTTGATAAATATAAATTACTCGGACATAGCAATTTTTCTCAGACCATGGTGCAATAACAAAAACATCTATTTTTTATTCGATCATCTGTCAACTTTTATTAAGTGATGATTTAAGTAGAAACCACGATGCAATAATAAGGTGATGTATCAAAACAAAAACATTTGTTTTTGTCTCGACCATCTGTCAAATTTTCCCTTATAATATTTCACATGGTTGGCAACATTGCACATCGAGTAGAAATTACCCACTTTGACAGTTAATCGAGTCATCAGCTGCGCTGAATGGGCTACCTATTGATTGTGTCATGTCACAGACGTTTCGGCAAAATTAATATACCTCAAATGTTGTGGAGGTGGTTTAAAAAGAAAACGAAACAAATATTTAAAATATAAATTTCCAAGCATGAATGAAGGTATAGCTTATCATCTTTCTTTTGCCACCCACACACACCTATCTATACCCGCTCACTCAACTGGGAGTCAAATGGTTACAATGGTTCGAAAAAAAGACAGCACCAGTAATAAAAAAAAATAAAATTTATGTAGATAACAAGATTGTATACCTTCAAAACATGTTTACTTTTAATTAACCAACATTTTCTTTCCGAAATAAACAGAAGTTTCAGATTTTGATAAGTGTAGGTGCAGGGTGGTGTGGTGATAAATTATGAAATCAGCTGTTCTTTTTTTCGGATGATAACTTGCAAAAATCGCAACTATTTTATAGAGGTTAATTCCACTCAATGTGAACAGAAAAGGTGGACTACTCTATGACGTAGTCTCATATTTTCTGTGCTAATCGAGGCGTCACGCTTCCACAACCTGTCCACCACTATTGTTGCAGTTTCACGATTAATCTCTTTCAAACTGCAAATTAATTGTCTATTTAATTTGTTGAAAAAAATATGAATGTCTGAATGATTCAGCAAACGAAGAAATATTTCCAGTGAAATATCATTTAACATAACATGCAGTTGCATGATAATTGTTTTGGTATTTTTTTTATATAAAAGATTTGAAAAATTAATCATAATTTCATTAATGACTTAATAGTGGGACTATTAATTGAAATCATAATAATGATTTGGTAATTTCGAATTAGGTGTTGCCACATTAGGCAGATACGATCCATGGCACAATAAATAGGGAGTCCATTTAGCACAGCTGATGTCCCGATTAACTGTCAAAGTGTGTAATTTCTACTTGAGTTCGATGTGTAATGTTGCCAACCATGTGAAATATTATAAGGAAAAATTTGACAGATGGTCGAGACAAAAACAAAAGTTTTTGTTTTGATACATCACCTTATTATTGCATCGAGGTCTGGTACTATAAATAAGTATTCACACGGCACAAAAATATGTACTCCATTTAGTGCAGCTGACTATTCGATTAAGTGTCAAAGTGCATAGTTTCGATGTGAAATATTGCCAACCATGAGAAATATTACTATATAAAATTTGACAGTTGGTCGAATAAAAGAACAGATATGTTTGTTTTGATACATCATGGTGTACTCCATCACAAACAGCTGATTATCAAATTAGTTGTCCAAATTCATATTTGCGAACTCTCCGTGCAATATTGCAAACCTTTTAGGTGTGTTCTTCTATAAATAAATTAGACAGTTGATCTGTTTCGGTACTAATTTGATCTGACTACGTTACGGTGTGTTTTGATAAGGATTCCATCACTTTTTCAGTATAATCAAGATTTAATTAGCATGTTGTCAATGAAGTGGTTATAATTTGAAATTACGTATTCTTGGAAACTGAAAATTATTTTTGAAGAATATATTCGAAATACGTTCATATTTTTACATACATAGCTTCCATAGCATTCAGGATTGTTGGATGTTAATAAATATCTTTGCAGTAAATTTTCGATAAAAGTCCAGTTTTTTTATAATTTCGACCCATACTAACAAACCCATTTTCGGTATATTTAAAATTTTAGTAGCATTTTTCCAAGGAAGTGGATGTAAGGCCTCTGAAAAATATATTTTTAAAATACAAGCCTCTGAAAAATATATTTTTAAAATACTAGCCTTAAGTTAGACATGGAAAAATGTTTTTCAAAAATCCTCGCCTTGGGTTATACTCTGTAATAATGTTTTTCAAAAATCCACCCACTGGTATAGGCTCTGGAAAAAAATATTTTTAACCAGTAAGGAAAGTAGTAAAGTCACCACTTTGGATATATTTTATTATTTATTTAAATCGGACGAAAATATATATGGGAGCTATAACTAAATCTGAACCGATTTTTACGAAACTTAGCACACATCATTCTCGACCTAATTTAGTGCCGTATGCCAAATTTCGTGCAAATCGAAAGATATTTATGGACTGGTGCACCATTTACATAAAATCGGACGAAACTATATATGGGAGCTATATCTAAATCTGAACCGATTTACTTGAAACTTAACACATATCATTCTAGGCTTAATTCAGTACGCTGTGCCAAATTTCGTGCAAATCGAAAGATATATAGGGACTTTAGTGCACCATTTACATAAAATCGGACGAAACTACGAGCTATATCTAAATCTGGACCGATTTTTCCCATTTCAATAGGGTTTGCCCTTGGGCCAAATAAATGAGCTGTGCCAAATTTCATGCAATTCGAATCATAAATGCGACCTGTACTTTGTTTACAATTGAACATGGACAGACATACGGACGGACGGACATGCATAAATCGACATAGAAAGTGATTCTATGCATATTCTCAAAAGGAACCATGTGTCTCTCTCGTATCCTTTTGCCTGTTACACACATTTGCACAAAGACGTAATACCTTCTACCACAGTGTGTTGAAGGGTATAAAAATTCACGCCCTGGTATAGGCTCTGGAAAAATATCTTTTTAAAATCCACGCCTTAGTATAGGCTCTATAAAAAATATTTGTAAAAATCGACGACTTATTTTTAAAATCCATTTAATTTAAATCCACTCATTGGTATAGGCTGTGAAAAAAAAAACTTTTTAAAAATCCACGCATGGGATCTGGAAAATAACTATTTTTATAAAAAGATCCGATCATCCGAACTTCAAGAGGTTTTAATTTTGTCATTCCGTTTGTAATTTTGTCATTCCGTTTGTAACTCATCAAAATATTCATTTCCGACCCTATAAAGTATATATATTCTTGATCAGGGTGAAATTCTAGCCATGTCCGTCCGTCTGTTGTAATCACGCTATCTTCTGAAGGAATTGAGATAGGGTGCTGAAATATTATTATATAATATATTAAAATAGTTATCTAATTTGTTCCGCGTTTTGGGTTTGGTTCTAAGACTCTGTTGCAAGCATTTCACCAGCGGAGGATATCGAGATAAAAAATTAGAACGTAAGGTTCGATAATGAACTATATATGAACGACAACCCGTATTTAGGACTAGCCCCTCTGGGGGCTACATAATCGGTTTGTAGAAATGTCGGTATGAGTCCGCTTTTTGGTATTTTGCCTATATTTTCATTTCAAGTACCTGTCAGTATATCTATGGTGGAGGGTATCCAAAGTTCGGCCCGGCCGAACTTAACCCCTTTCAATTGTTATATTTATTTTTATTTTGAATTATTTATTTCATATATTTTTTATTTTAAATAAATTTCCAGGGATTTCGCACGTTTTAAAATCCATTTTTTTAGTTAAAATGTTTGGAATATTTTTATGAATTAAAAAAAATTATTTCCTAAAATTACCTTAGGGCGATTTTGCGAAGAATATCCGTAAGAATTGTAATCCCAAAGGCGGTTCGTAACTGCAAAATTTGATTATTTTTTAATTTTATTATTATTTTTTTAAATTTGAAATCAAAAACACTTTTATTTTGAAAATATCGGAGAGTAATATATACAAATTGAATTTTGAAATTTTTGTTTTTTATTATTTCACTTTTTTCTTAAAAAAAAACGTTGAGTTCTTATAATTTGAAAATTATTTTTTTATAAATAAACTCGTCAAATATTTTATGTATTTTTTGTTGTTGTTATTTTTTATTTTACTTTTTTAAACAATTAAGGTAATATAATTAACTATACACACATACTAAGCAACTCTAGGAAATTAACACGAAATACACACACAGAGACATTTTATTTCATTTTGTTTTCGAATCATCAAATGTTTTGCAAGCCGTTGTGAATTTTGGACTAGGGACCCGAGGGGCCAAAAAAGAAATAACTAACAAAAATAATTATTGCATTGCTGAAGCTTATCAATTGTATTTTTTTAATACCAAATATTTGTATTATAGCAATTTTTTTGTTGTTGCACTTTATCTTAAAGATATTTTGAATTTTCTTTTGTAGGTGTTTTAAATATTTTTCTTAGTTGTTGTTGTTTTTTTATTATTATTATTTGCATTCAATGATAATGGTGCACTATATGTTATTATTGTTGTTGTCATGTATGTGATTATTTGTTGCTAAACAACAACAACGGCAGCACAAAACAAACAAATATTGAAACGACGACGAAGAACGACAACGATTTGATTGTGTGTAGTTTTAGAAACGACCGTCGTGCCGACACTATACGTGCTGACATATTGAAATCAAAACCGCTACTAAAAAGGTATAAACAACAGGCAGTCAGCCAGCCAACCCGGCAACCGACCAACCAACCAGCAACGAACCAAACAACCAGGCAACCAACCAATATTGGTTACAATGACGTTGCCACCTTGTTAGAAGGATGTAAGTAATGTGGGGAAATATTTTTAATAAATCCACGCCTTGGTATAGGCCCTTGAAACATATTTTAATAAATCCACGTCTTGGTATAGGCCTCTGAAAATATTTTAATAAATCCACAACTTGAGTATTCCGTACAGCTATCGTCCAGATTCCCTTCACCGTGGGTTGTGTTGTGATGTTCGGCTTTCATTTGTGGTCTATAGATCGACTCGAAAATAACACTAAAAATAAGTTTTCGGTCCATTTCACTCCCAAATTATTATCTGATCTTTTATCGAAAAGACGTGTTATTCCTCTTTGGAGCAGGTTCATTAATCATATTTTTTTTATTTTAGCTATGTATATGATTGGTATCATGTAGCATGCCCTAGATAATGGAAGTGTCACCTATCGTTGCCGAGAAACATCGTCTCATTAGAGTTTGTGCAGTGGTTGGGGTCCAGGGTATTATGTCTTTGTGCATATGTTTGTAACAGGCAAAAGGAAACGAGATAAGGACATGGTTCCTTTTGAGAACATGCATAGAATCACTTTCTAAGTCGATTTATGCATGTCCGTCTGTCTGTCCCTCCGTCTGTTGATGCTAAATTGTAAACAAATTGGATGAAATTTGGCACAGCTCATTTATTTGGCCCAAGGACGAACCCTATTGAAATTGGGAAAAAATCGGTTCAGATTTAGATATATCTCCCATATACATTTTCGTCCGATTTAAGGTAAATGGTGTACCAAAGTCCCTAAATATTTTTCGATTTACATGAAATTTGACACAGCGTACTGAATTAAGGTTAGAATAATGTGTGCTAAGTTTTGTGAAAATCGGTTCAGATTTAGAAATCTCCATATATATTTTCGCCCGATTTAAGGTAAATGGTGCACCAAAGACTCTATATATCTTTCGATTTGCACGAAAATTGGCACAGCGTATTGAATTAACTCTAGAATGATGTGTGCTATGTTTCTGTTCAGATTTAGGCATAGCTCCAATATTTTCTTCCGATTTTATGTAAATTGTGCACTAAAGACCCAAAGTTTGTCCGATTGCCACACAATTTTGTACAATGAACTGTAGTTAATATAAATTAATCTCTGGCAAGTCTCAGAGGGTATCATATAGTCGGCCCCATCCGACTTTACTACTTTCCTTAATTACTCAGCTAAGAATTGAGGTCCTATTCAGACATCAGTGCATATGAATAGGACCTCAATTCTTAGCTGATGTGATTTTTTCTATTCTACAGACAAATTATACCCTAGTCCTTTAAAAAAAATTCCAGTTCTTAGCTGAACAGGGGGAAAGCAAAAAACTCAATTTTCAGCTGAAAAGGAACCAATTTTCGAACTCCGATCTCCACTGAGGATGATTGTTTTCTATAGAAAAAATCAGACATTAGTTCAGAGGGGTTTCCCACAGAAAAAAGTCAATGAGGAAAATTTTTCTATGAAATGGAATCTTCAGAGAAGAATTGCTTCCTATTTCTCATCTTATTACAAATATCTTGAAATAATTTGTAATGTGCTGCCATCTAGCATCTCCTAGAAATAAGGCCTTCTTGAATTTCCTTTTGTAAAGACTGTAGTCTTGTTCACTTTACTTCGCCATCGATTTTTTGCTACAGGAAAAAATGAGACCTTAAATTACAAGTGCTAAAGCTAGACTATCCTGTTTGTCTAGACTATCCTGCTGCTATAAATTGCTTTTCCTAGTGACCTATTATCTTTCCTCTTAGCATACTTCCCCTTAATAATCTTGTTCAGTATTTTTTTATCAAACGCATTAATGCAAAAAATTTCAAGTATTTCACATTCAATTACATTGTAGTAATAAATGTGGTTTTGACAAATTTGGTACGGCAATGTTAACCAGCCATAAATAAAATGTTCTCTAGCCGCTGCCAATGTTCGATGCTCGGGAAATTATAACAGATTACGAGAATACGTAAAACTAGTGGCGTTATTATGTCTGGCGCATACCTATGTATTTGACAAAACTCTAATCTAAGCAGGGTTTTTTCCGACGCTCTCTTTCCATGTGTGTGGTCTTCAATATGTCAAAATTGCAAAAACAAACTAAAATATGGTGTGGGTGTTTTTGGCATCAAAAAAAGTCGTCAACCGCCATTCAAAAATTCAGTTCATTCATGAAAACATAGCAAAGGCATTAATTAAGTGGACACAACAGACAAAAATGCGCGTCATTCCCAAAATGGTAGTAACTGTTTTTTTGGCGAGCACAGTCGTTATTGTATAAAAATAATGAACGACATTTATTGGATTCAAATTTTAAAATATTGTAGATATGGACATTAAAGAAAACGTCCTTTTTAAATAATAATCAATTGAAACAAAAATATGTCCTTCCTCATTGATTTCCTTAAAAAAAAATATATGCAAATACAATCCCCTTAATCGTTTGTTTTATACATTTTACAAAAATATATTTGTTCAACAATGTTTCAAAATACGAATAATAAAAAATACATAGACGCTTAAATACATTTAAGTAGTAAATAACAGGAAAATAATTATTTAATTTACTCTTTTTTAATTATAAAAAATATATATTTTGTGTTCCTTTGCTACAAATCACTGGATCTATCACCTATCACATCATTTGAGTGTTCACTTCTTCTTTGATGGAATGGAATACATGCTGTTGATATAGCAACGTGTAACTTCACCAACAATCGAACGATCAGGAATGGCTTGAGCCATACCGTATAATGCCATTTTACCCGAGACCGGTTGTTGTGGATCTTTCATAATTTCACCAACAGCTTCACGAACATCGGCAATAAAACGATCAGCAACACCGGGTGCAGTGTGCATATCGGTAATACAAATGTGAATGCTGTAAACAATTAGGAAGGGAAAAATAGCAATTAGAAACAGGAACCAAAGAGATTTTATCACAGATTTAAATGTCTCCTAGAGGCATTGGTATTTGTAAAGACCTGTGGTCTCTACACAGACCAATTGGTCTTTATAAATACCTATGGTCTCTATGCAGATCTTTAAAAAGACCTGTGGTCTCTATACACACCAATTGGTCTTTATAAAGACAGGTGGTCACTATACAGACCAATTGGTCTTTATAAAGACAGGTGGTCACTATACAGACCAATTGGCCTTTATAAAGACCGGTGGTCTCTATACAGACCAATTGGTCTTTATGAAGACAGGTGGTCTCTATACAGACCAATTGGTCTTTATAAAGACCTGTGGTCTCTATACAGACCATATTTATTTTGTACTTAATTTAATTTCAAGTCATCTTACCCTGATGGGAATTGCAGTGTATTCAAATTCCAACCCTTTTTGCACAGAGCATCAGACAAACGGAATATATCGAATACATTTGAGCCCATGGCAATGACAGAGGTAGCAGGTTTGCCGAAAATGAAAATGCCATCAATTTTACGTAGACTGAAAACAAAATAAAAAAAATTGCTTATTAGTGACGCTACCTAATTTTGCAGAGGTTTTTTCACTTACGCCATTTCCACATAACGTGATGTATCCAAGATACGTTTCGTAGCCTCCAAATAACCATTGAAACCGAAATTCATCATGGTGGCCCAACAGGCGGCAATAATACCACCAGCCCGGCTACCATTAACGGTAGGTGATCCATAAACACCGCCGGGCCAGTCAGTGGTGACCGTGTATTGATGATTCAAATATTTAACATCCGAATATAATACTAATGATGAACCTTTGGGAGCAAAGCCATACTAAAGGGTAAGAGAGGAATTTGGTGAAAAAAATTATTAGATTTGATTTTAATGTTCCTTACCTTGTGTGTATCCGCCGAAATACTGGTAACACCTTTCACCGCAAAATTAAACGGCTTGGTTGTATAGCCAGCTGTACGGGCCAAGGCAACAACAAAACTACCCAAACAAGCATCAACATGTACAGGAATGTCATATTTCAAACCCAATTCAGCAATGGCTTCAATATCATCCATAGTGCCATAGGGGAAATTTGGAGCAGAGCCAGCAAGCTATATGAAATAAAAAAGAAACGTTTAGCATTTATTCAGCAAAGGAAATATTTGTTTACCTACCATAATTGTATTTTTATTGATGGCCTTTTTAAAGGCCCTCATATCAACCTCAAAGGTTTTGGGATCAACATCGACATAATTCACATGAATATTGAAATATTGACCAGCCTTATCGAAGGCAGCGTGTATGGTTTTTGGTACAACCATATTGGGCTGGGTAATACCCTTATGTTCACGGGCATAATCACGATATGCTTTGCAGGCCATAACAATGGATTCGGTGCCACCGGTGGTCATCTAAGTAAAAACAACCAGAAAAATAAAAATTACTACATTTAATTTAAATGTCGCAATCACTTTATAGGGAACTTACTGTGCCACAACATTTCTCATCACCCTGAAACAGGGCCAAGGCCATTTTCACCACCTCAGCTTCCATTTTGCAAACGCCGGGGAAAATATCAGGATGTAGAGGATTTGTATAGGATGCTTTACCATAGACTGCTGTCACAAGTTCAGCCAAATCTTCTTTGTAACCATAGACGGCACCCGATACACGTCCATCACGCCAATCATAGTGGCCCAATTTCAAATGTTCATCCATTAATTTGAGGATTTCTTCTTTGGTCAAACCATTTTCGGGTAGCTGCAAACAATATTCGAGGGTACCAGTCAATTTGGCAATTTCACCTTCGAAATCTTGATTGGCTTTGCTTAATTCCGATTCGATTTTACGACGTACGGCTGGAACTTTTTTTAAATAACGGAAAAATTGTCTTTTACCGCGGGTGTAAATGCCTGGAAAAGGAAAAATGAGAAGGAAAAATAATTTAAAAATAAAATAAATAAAAAATATTCGAAATATTTATAAAGACCTGTGGTCTCCATACCGACCAATTGGTCTTTATAAAGACCTGTGGTCTCCATACAGACCAATTAGTTTTTATAAAGACCTGTGGTCTCCATACAGACCTGTGGTCTCTATACAGACCAATTGGTCTTTATAAAGACCTGTGGTCTCTATACAGACCAATTGGTCTTTATAAAGACCTGTGGTCTATATACAGACCAATTGGTCTTTATAAAGACCTGTGGTCTCTATACAGACCAATTGGTCTTTATAAAGACCTGTGGTCTCTATACAGACCAATTGGTCTTTATAAAGACCTGTGGTCTCTATACAGACCAATTGGTCTTTATAAAAACCTGTGGTCTCTATACAGACCAATTGGTCTTTATAAGGACCTGTGGTCTCTATACAGACCAATTGGTCTTTATAAAGACCTGTGGTCTCTATACAGACCAATTGGTCTTTATAAAGACCTGTGGTCTCTATACAGACCAATTGGTCTTTATAAAGACCTGTGGTCTCTATACAGACCAATTGGTCTTTATAAAGACCTGTGGTCTCTATACAGACCAATTGGTCTTTATAAAGACCTGTGGTCTCTATACAGACCAATTGGTCTTTATAAAGACCTGTGGTCTCTATACAGACCAATTGGTCTTTATAAAGACCTGTGGTCTCTATACAGACCAATTGGTCTTTATAAAGACCTGTGGTCTCTATACAGACCAATTGGTCTTTATAAAGACCTGTGGTCTCCAAACAGACCAATTAAAAATGGCTGTAATTTTATATTTCAAGACTTATAATTTCATTTTCGAGACTTTTAATGTATTTCACGCGGCCACATCATGATTATCCTTAAAGATTAATTCCACGATTGCTCCGAAAATGAAAGTCCCAATTTTATACCTCAAGTGACTCAACAACACACACATCTAAACTAAATTATTGGCTAAGAAATAAAATTACACTCACATGAACATGCCATAAAAAAAATACTTTAAAGTAGTTCAAATTACTTAGCACTGTTGTACTCGGATCAGCCAACTTGTATTCAATAAAATCTAATCAATCAGACATGAACGAAAAAAACACATATTAATGTACATATTTGCAATAACAACAACCAAATCTGAATAATAAACAAATGATTTATGATTTTGGGTGGAATAACAAATAGTGATATGCAGACACAACAATAAAGTCAAGTCATGTTTTTTTTTCAATTTTATCGAACGTAATGGAAGAATTTCGTCATATTTTGTGTCAAGATAAAACAACTCTGCCTATTATTAGCTGTAGTAATGAAAAATTATCCAATGTACAAAGGTCAGTTAGTTAGTTGTTGTTGTTGGAAATTTCTCATCTAGAATGTAATGGCGAGAAATTGAAATGGAAATAACCACTAAACAAAATATTGGCCTTAGTTGCATAATAAATTTGGGAATAATATCAATTATAACGTCCATACGTAAATAGTTAGGCCATGCCGTTTTTTAGATAAACCAAATTTCATTTAAACCAAATTTCATTGTAGAGTTCAAGTTCCAATTATCGAAATGAATCATAATCAATGTGGGGAAAACAAAACTTTCCTAATATATATCTGGCCTGGGAAGATAAACAATTTATATAAATATTTTTTTAATTCATCATCCTTAGTTTACCGGCATTTTTAGAAACCTTTTTGGCAATAATCACTCTATGGCCATAGATAAGCCACGTTAAAGCTACTACACCTAGTGTTATCGATTAGACCATTTTAAATGGAAATTTATTTTTTTTTAAGTTTTAGAAATACACAATGACCAACCTGATAAGCGTAATACCACATAGTTTCTATATTCTTACGATTGTTACGTGCTACTAGATTGCAATGCATCAAACTTAATTAGAGATTAGAAAATTTGACAACAAATTTCAATTAAAAAATATATATGTATGTATTTTTGCAAAGACCACCAATGGTAACACCATATCAACGCATGAGAAATTCTTTATCAGTATTATTTTTTCGCATGAAAAGGTATTTTTAAAAAAATAAATTTGCTTTTTGAAGAACTATTGAAGTTTTTATTGATTTTTTTTAAGTGAAGGACATTTAAACAATTCTACTTTTTTAATACCAATGAATAATCGTGGATTTAAAGTTAGAACTGCGACCAATTGGCCTTTATAAAGTACTGTGACCTCCATACAGCCCAATTGGTCTTTATAAAGTCCTGTGGTCTCCATATAGTCCAAATGGTCTTTATAAAGACCTGTGGTCTCCTTCTTCTTTACTCAGTAAAACATTTTTGTTTAATAAATAAAAAGATCAAAAAAATATATCTTTAGCTACTGCGTTTCGATAAACCTTCCTTTGTCTAACGCTGACCATATTCTTTTGTTCGAAAACAACAACAAAGACTTCATTTTAATGGATATGTACATTACTCATAATAAAGTCATTATGTTATTGTTTTTGTTGTTATTTTTGATTCCAAAGAATTATTTCAATACAACATTTTTATTTAATTTTTATAAAATAACATTTAAAAAACACGTTTATTACACAAAGATCAAAGTAAATTCTGTCGAGAATTGCCAAAACAATTGTTGGGTTATGGCGTTACCATTAAAAGCTTAATGACCTTTTTTGTTGTAAAAATACACCAACAACGACAAAAATAAAAAATATATATAACATGCAAATGCTAATAAATCATAAAGGGTGTGCAATGGTAAAGGTGTGGGGTTTTTGGAGAAAATAATGTTGATAGATTTTTTTCTTCAAAATAGAATATTTTATTTTAGAACTTAAGTATTTTATAGACAAAATGAAATATTTTTGCCGAAATTTTGGATTTTTTAAGGTGACTCTAAATTATTTACTAAATTTCCAGTAATCTATTACTGCAGTGGAATACTGGAAATATCGGCAATTTTGTTTTCATATGTTAAGGACGAAAATTAATAAACCCCATTAATAATTGTTGATAATTTTTTTCCGAAAATGAGAAACAAAATCCCAATTCTGAGTTACATTAAAAATCGATTGGAAGTAACTCTCAGAAAAATATAAAAATAGTGCGACAGATAGCATATTTGAACCCATGGCATAATTACTATAAGGTAGCTAACATATGGTCTGTTCCAGAAATTGCAAGAATGTCCAACTTTTACTGCGAAAAAAATATTTCCTTTATGATATCGGAAAAAGTAGTAAAAATTAGTAGATTCTTGCAGTACGGGAACAGGCCAATATCTAACATGCGATTACAATTTTTGTCTCAAGGCAGTTTGAGAAAATCGAACCAATAACACAAATACAAATTTTGTTTATGTGTGTGTACTGTTTAAATGCTTTGAATTTTTGAAATGAAAATGATTTTATACCTCGTTCGTCTGGAAGTAATAACTTTGTTATGGACGAAATAAACCCTTCCCTACTCGATTTTTGGAACAAATTATACGGGCATGTTCTGGCATTCACTTCAACGGCAGAAGTGTATCGAACACACGCCGAGGTGTTCTGTAACACACTTTACACCCATTTGAGGTGTATTCTTTACACTTACATTTTCATAGTGAGAGTCGGGTGTATTCATGTTTTTTCATATAAAAGAAAAACTTTTTTGAAATAAAAAAGGCACATGATGATAGATTGAAATGTTATTATTGCGTATAATTTGTTTAAAATCACAAAATGAACATGAAACACCATTAAAAGCAAATTTTAAATAGACACTAAGGTTTGTCTTCAATTTTCTTCAACTGAATTTCTCGCTTGACACAAACAGCTGATTTGAAGTAAGGCCGAAAAAGATAGGGTTACCAAATGTTCCCCTTAAATCCCTAAACAAATTAATGATATTACAATGTCTTCCATACATATATTTTGTGTTGCGAATAATAAAATATAAAAAAAATAATAATAAAATTGTCGTTAGAATTAACGAAATTACTAAAAAATACAGAAACAATGTTAAAAACGAAAACAGTCTATATTGGAAGGCAACACTATTTCTGCAAAGTACCATGTCGACGTTTCTTTTTGTCGCAGTTCAAAATTTCAATTCACGTGAGAACCAGAACAGGAGGTAGCTTCTGAGGTGAAGTGTATGTGTAAAGTGAAAAGAACACACCGTGAGTTCTAGAACATACCCGATAACTTTTCTTTCACTTTTGGCGTTTTAAGTTATGTGTTAAAAAATATCAAATAAAACACAACCACTTGTTGCACATGTTTTTTTATATCTAACAGAAAAAGTCACTAGCCTGCAGAGTTGCTTCTTTGTTATTCACCTGAAGCAGCCCTAACATGTCAATAGAAATAGAAATGTAATGAAATTATTTTTTATAACAATTCTGAATGCATTTTAGGAACAAATTTTAACTTTTATTTCATTTTCCCGTTTTTAGTTATAATTATGTGTATTTTTATATAATTTCGATATTTTATCTCCCCAAATTCTTATTGTGACCAATTATTTTGATATGCTCCTCTTCCATTATTCCTTCCTTCCTTTTTTTTTTTTTGCCTTATTACTGTTGTTTCACAATTTTTATTTGAGTTTTTCGCTGTTATGCGACTAATCAGGTAAATTTGGCTATATGGTTATTCCATAATTTTCAATATTTGGTTGAGCACGCATCGTTATCAATAGGATCTCCAATTGAGCATATTTCTGTGTTAAAAATATGCATACAACCATTTATAATATTCAAAATCGTCATAGAATAAGTATTGTTTACATATTTTTCATAAAAATATTTAATACTTATATTTTGGTAGTCAGCTCCCTTTAAATTTATTAGCGAAAAATTTCGCACAAAGTGTCATCACATTCTCCCACTCTCTGTAATCCAGAAAAACTAATTTTTCCCAAAGCGGAATTTTCGCTTTTGAACTTGATTCCGAATAGGGGGAAAGTGAAAATGCGAAAAAAAATCTCTGCGAGTTCTGGTTCAGAATAACTTTAAAGGGAACGGCAAACAAATTCACGGTGAATTGATGCCCAGAATAAGGCTGTATTTGTCATTCCGTTTGCAACACCTCGAAATATTTCTGAAATTTTCAACAGTCATTCCTAATTCTACTAGGATGTTTGGTATTGCAAATGAAATATATATGCGCCCACGTTTTGGTGTAGGCCTTATATAACGTTGCCCCCAACATTCGGTATTTTGGAGATTTTGCACACATTTTCAACCGAATTGCCCGGTTGAAATATATTAATCAATATTGATCCCTGTTTCACACATTTTCATATGTTTCACATATTTTTAATGTCATCCTCATGACGGAGGGTATAAAAAGTTTGGCCAGGCCGAACTTAACATCGTTTAAACTTGTTTAATAATTCTGGATGTATTAAAAATCGATTGGAAACAACTCTCAGAAAAAAATATAAAAATTAAACCACAACAGCTAACCTATTTGAATCTTATTACAAGGACATTAATTTCTATAATCTTGTAATATTTAGTCATCTATATTTTTAAACCATAATCAATATTTATTTAAGTAAATATATATTTGTTTATATGGTGATGTGAACTATTTAAAAAATTTTCAAGTTTTTCTTGACGTCATCTATTTTTATTTCCGAAATCTGGTCGTCTTAGTTAAAGGTAATATGGCGATCATTAAATTTGTATACCCTACATCACCCGAAACGAGTAAGAGTCGTTTCGGATCGTAGACCCCTCTTTCGTGGAAACGAGATAGATCCATAGTAGCTTTCGCGGGTTATCCATTTCATTGTTTCAAAAAAGTCACTGTTTGGTACGCTCTTTGGCCCGAAGGTGATTCGAAATTAATTTCACGAAAATTACATTATAATCCTCTTAAATATATTCCGGTTTCCATGAGAACTAAACTACAAAATTAACTAATAAAAAAGCGATTAGAAATAGCGATAAAGTGGGTTAATAAAACATTTTATTAAGATTCCCACTTCACAATACCCCTTCCAATAGGCAACAAAAAAATTGGCATAATTTAAATATAGGAGCTGGAGTGGTATCGAAGACCACAGGTCTTGGTATGCTTATTACGTCAATATGTATATTATGTGGGGGAAAATTCATACTTCCTGAGATATTGGCCTCGGAAGTCCGAAAAAACTTTAACTTTTATTGGCTCCTACTTCATCAAATAATCACTTATTTTGTAAAATTTCAGATCGATCACCAATCCAGCTCCTATATTTAACCTGTTCCAGAAAAACAATCTTCCATTGTATCGTCTTACTTACTTTCATCCTGATTAATAAAACTCCATAACCAGACAGAGCTTAATACAGCTGTGGCTGTTATTGTGGCAACTTGCCAAGGTTCACGATTGGCAAACAAACGATTTAGGTTTTCCGTAATAAGTTTACTGCAATCCATGCTGCTGACCGTGCCGCTAAATGGTTTCATTTTCGTTTTAAATGCGTGAAATGTTTTTTTTTTCTGTCTCAGGTACACTAATCCAAATTAAATGCAAAAATCACAAATCACTTAAAAAAGAATCGATTGTCGTTTACGTTGTCGTTGCCGCCACCGCTCTGAACACCGTGATGGAATAAAAACAACTGAAACGACAATTAAATATAAAAAAAATATTGAAAGGGGTTAATATTCAACAGCAACGAACGCACTGTATGTCAGTTTGTAATCTTGTTGTTTCCATTTAGATTAGGTTTTCAATTTCTTATCAATAAAAGAAATTGATAACAAAAAAAGGAGAAACACTAAACTACTTTTGAAAAAAAAATATGTACAAATGTTGATTAATTTCTCAATTGAGTAGTGCTGTTCGAAATAGTCAGAATCAAAATATTTCACATCCTTACATAAAATAAATTGTTGTTGATTTTATTATTCTCGTTCATATCAATAGTAATGTTGGGGATCTTTCATTTTTTTTTTTCAATTATCATTATTTAATAATTTGAAATAATAATTAATCAGCTGTTTTTATTGTTGTAAATGGAGTAGTAGAATTGTGTCTATGGTAGTTGCATGAGAACAGCTGTTGGTGCAATTAGCTGTCACATTCAAACCCAGTGTTCGAAAAGAAACATTACACTAAAATTAAGCGCCGTAAAAAAAGTATTGCTTTGGAATTCGAACATCTGTCAAAATAAGTTGTGAGACCAATTTTGTCCCGTTTAAGTTTTCCAACTACACCTAAGTCTGTTTTTACACGGTCTTTTTGTACACGGTTTTGAAAATTGAATATTTTTAATTTTTTTAGACGATTTTATTCCATTTAGCACGATTTGAAATTTTATGTACTTACATTTTTTTGTCAAATTTAATTTTTGCGAAGTATCTTCATATCACAAAAAAGTATTTATGAAAGAAAAAAGTGAATTCCCATTTAGCGCGTACAAACAATTATTACTGGTCAAAGCAAATGTGAATAACAGTAATTTAGGGAAATTCCCTTTATGTATAAGATCAATGTCTTTTTTTACACGGCTTCTCTTGGAACCAATCTACCGTGTAAAAACGGGTGTATAGTGTCTGTAATTTGGAACACTTCTTGTTCGGAACATGTACAACCTACTATTAAATAACACCATAGTTCCGTTCCAGAACCTGAAGGAATCTGCTAATTTTACAAGTTTTGCGCCTTTTTACTCGAAAGCCGTTCCTGAACCCACAAAACTGAACCAAATTTAAGAAAACACAAAACAAAATGGCGCTCTCTTTGTAAACTTTTTACTCGAAAAAATAGTTTTCGCTTTGGCGGATGTACTCAAGATATTATTGCCTTACATGAAATGCGATGGAAATTGACAGGCGTAAGTAAATCAGACGATTACGCTCTGTATTATAGCTGCCATGAAACGAGACATGAATTTGGCTGCGGATTTATGGTTAACAGGAAATTAAAAGACCTCGTCTCCAGATTCACTCCAGTAGATGAGCGAATTGCTAAAATGCGTATAAATGCGAAGTTCTTCTACATCAGTCTCATTTGCGCTCATGCTCCGACCGAAGACAAAGATGAACAGACCAAAGACATTTTTTACGAACGCCTATAAACTGCATATGCACGCTGCCCTGGCCATGACATTAAAATTTTTCTAGGAGATTTTAATGCAAAAATCGGAAGGGAAAATATTTTTGGTCCCACTGTCGGAAAATTCAGCCTCCATGAAGAAACATCCGACAACGGCATGAGGTAGTTGGCAGCACCAAATTCAAGCACGTCGATATACACAAGGCCACCTGGTTTTCTCCGGATCAAGCAACGAGAAATCTAGTTGGTCATGTTGTAATAGACGGAAGGCATTCATCCAGTGTTTTAGATGTTCGATCGATACGAGGAGCGAATATCGATTCGGACCATTACACGGAAACTCGACGTCGAAAAGCTACAAACACAACAGGTAGCAGAAACCTACTCCGCTCAACTTGCTTGACGAAAGCACTTCTTGTCCCGATAATAGTATAGAAGCACAATGGGAAAGAATTGCTCACTCCCTAAACTGCAGCAAAAGCAACAAAAACTATCATCAAGAAACCTATGGTACGATCAGGAGTGTCGTAATGCTACTGATGTGAAAAACGTAGCAACACGTAATGCGATGGAGAATTATCGGGAGAAAAGGAGAGAGGAGAAACGTATTTTCAAAAAAGAAGAAAGAACAGGAAAAACGTGAGTCCAGAAATTTTACCAACGACTAAAACACCAAATCGAAGGCTTTGATGCAGGCACATTTTCCTGTAGAGATGAATAAGGAAACCTGGTGACAGTTACAGACAGCGTGTTGAGGATCTGGAAGGATAATTTTGAAAAAACTATTGGTATCGAATAGTGGCGGTGAAGAAGATACCCCAGAACCAATAAGAGATGACGGTATAGAGTGTATATCACATAGACAAGATGAGGGCAGAATAGCAATTAATCGGCTCAAGAACAATAAAGCAGCAGGAGCCGATGGGTTACCAGCCGAACTATACAAAACTGGTGGTCAGATGCTGGTAAGGAGCATGCACCAGCTGATTAGTACAATTTGCAAGCTCAATGATTGGAACCTCAGCATCTTGTATCCCTTGCACAAAAAAGGAAACAAGACGATATTCCAAATATAGAGGAATTAGTCTTCTTTCCATCGCATATAAATAGTTATCCAGCGTGCTGTGTGAACGACTAAAGCCAATGGTCAATGACATTATTGGACCTGGCAGATCCACCATTGACCAGATATTCACTCTGCGCCAGATTCTGAAAAAAAAAAACAAAACTTAAAAAAGATACAGTATTTTTCGGTTAATTGCATATCAAAATTTGCACAAATTTTTGTTCAATTAACCGAGGAACCAATTATCCGAACCCGAATGTCAAATACAAATTATGCTTTCTCGCAGTTTTTCCTTAGCAATAAACATATGTTTTGAATTAGTGGAGACACCACCTAGTCTTTTTCACAAATTATGTCAAATATGTATACAAAAAAGGCAGATTATTTTTCAGTTATTATTATGCAATTAACCGGTGAAGAGTAAAAGGAAATTTATTTTTGATGGCATGAATTTTGAACCAATTAAGCGGGAGAATCAATTAACAGGATTAATTATCCGAGAAAATTTACATGTATTTTCCTATGAAATATTTTTCGTGGTTCAATTAAGCGTGGAAACCAATTAACCGTAGGGTCAATTAACCGAAAAATACTGTATTTTGTTTGTAATATGTTTCAGTTGTTGCACCAAATTGCATCAAAACAATAAACAGCTGTTTCACATGCCGTTGTATGTTGCCATATTTTCAAACTACAAAGTACACTATCAAACTAAAAAAAGTACTATTTTGATTTTCCCATCTCATATCATAACAAATTTTCAGGTGACATTAGGCTCTGGAACGCTTTTATTTTGTTTACTTCGCCATATTTGCGTGATCACCTGTTTTTATTTACATATTTGTTATTGTTTTGGCCTGCATTAACAATTGAGAAGAGATGTCAATTTAAAAATGAATACCAAATAAATTGTATTTGAATTATAAAAAAAAAACTAAAGTCTAGGCTTTCAGTTGTGATATAATTAATTATTATTTTAATATACAAATTTATTTATTCGAATTTGTTTAATTAAGATATAACCTCTACAATTGACTCTCGCTCTCCCGCCGCCACTCAAGCACTCACTCTCGCTCACTTGAATGCACTCAGCCAGTGCCCCACTAAAACGCCAACCAACCAAACAAACTAATCTGCCTACCTACCTGTTGACAATGTTCACAATTATATTAACATATTTTGATTTTAAGTGATAAGACATAAAATATTGGATATCAAATAATGCTGCGTCATCTGTTTCTATGGAATAAAGTAATAATGAATTGGAATAGATACTTTATTAAGTGCAAGGACTCAACGCATAAAGGCTTGTTGTGATATAACGTTGACCTTGGACACAAAATCACCTAAATAAATAAAGAAGCATTCGAATTTGTTGCTTTTCTTTGTTTTACAGACAATTCTTGAAGAGGAACTGACTATAAAAATTAAGAAAGAAAAATAAGTTATTTGAAAACTCTTCTTTCTTTCAGAACTAAAAATTATTTATTAATAAAACTTTCTTATTTCTTTCAGCCCTCAATGTTAAGTGCAATTAGCAGTAATTTATGTGCCTTAAATACAAGAACTGCAACAACAACAACTACGTCATCAATGTCCACCAATGCAACTCGACAATTTTGTCAAATCTCCGAAACCAATGGAGTACGTGAAATATGCCTCAATGAACCCAAGACACGTAATGCCTTATCCCTGGGCATGATGGATGAAATTCTCAGTGGCCTAAAACAAACATGGGAAGACACAAATTTGCGTTGCATTATAATTTCATCAACTGGGCCGGTTTGGTCATCAGGTCATGACCTAAAGGAATTAGTACCCGAACGGGGTGAAGAACAACAAAGAGCTGTTTTCGAAAAATTAACCGAAGTTATCTATAATATACGAAAAGCACCGGTTCCCGTCTTGGCCAAGGTGAATGGTGTTGTGGCGGCCGGTGGTGTCCAATTGGTGTCCTCATGTGATATTATTGTTTGTTCGGAGAAGAGTTCATTCATAACACCAAGGTGAGTGTTGGTGACGTGTTCATTTGTTCCATTTTTCATTGTTTCTCTTTTTCTTTCAGTGCAAACTTTGGTGTTTTTGCCTCCACCCCAGCCGTTGCCATGACCCGGGTAATGTCACATTCCAAGTGCTTGGATATGTTAATGACTGGACATCCGATAAGTGCCAAAGATGCTTACATTCAGGGCATGGTGAGTCGCGTGGTACCCACTGAAGAATTGGATGCAGAAATTGTAAAAATTGTCAATGCCATTAAACAAAAGAGTCGCTCGGTATTGGCATTGGGTAAAGAGTTTTTCTATCAACAATTAGAACTAACTATGGAGGAGGCATACCAACAAGGTGCCAAGGTAAGGGGGACTTATTTAAATTAGTTTCCTCAAAGAAAAAATATTGAATTTCATTATGCCTTTTCTTTTACAGAAAATGACTGAAAACCTGAAATTAAATGATTCCAAAGAAGGTCTGCGTAGCTTTATGGAGAAACGTAAACCGGTTTGGTCTCACTTGTAAATGTGAAGAAACAAATATTATTGTTTTCTTTTTCATATAATTTAAAATATGAAACTTTAGTTCTGTTCCAGAAACTGCAAGAATCACAAATTTAAAGAGTTTTGCCACTTTTTACTCGAAAATCGTTCCTCAACCCACAAAAATAGCAAAAAATGTCTACCAAATTTTTAAGAGAAACCAAAACAAAATGACTTTCTCTTTGTAAACTTTTTACTCGAGAAATTTGGGCGAGTAAAAAATGGTAAACTGCCAACTTCTGATTTACTAGATTTCCATTTCCGAATATTTCAAATTATTTTGTACTCTGAGAGTGTCTTTGACGTTATTCCCTTTTCTAGCTTTACTATTAAAAAAAATACTGGAACAGAACATTTGTTTTCACTTTTTAAAAATGGTTACGGATTATTGCATTTAAGTAGTTGTTTAGTAAAAAAAATATATTTTTATAATAAAAAAAAATTATATTTGAAATTGATATATTTTTCAATAAAGACGTTTAATAAGGTTTAAAATTAAGAAAACATTTGAGATTATTGGAAATAAATAAATAATGAATCCAGATAATTTATACTGTTTTAATAGGATATACATTTCATGCAATGTACCAAAACTAAGACTTCCTCCCCAAGTTAAAAAATGTTTAGATGTTTAAAAAATAATTGCTTTACTTTCAAACCCAGTGGCAGATTTTCTTTATACTGAAGATATAAAGATTAAGCACAGAAATATAATTGACCCACTGGAATCGTAGAAGAAAAAATATTCCTACTGTCACAAACCGATCCTTAGGTTAGCTAGTTTGTTAAATAATAATGTTCGTACCCATCTGAAAATATAATTCATACTATTCTATAGGAAGTCCAATGTTCACGTTGAATGTATTCATCGTATTCCATTTAACAATAATTTAATACAAACTGTGTGGTTTTATTTAGATACCCAAATACACATATAAATTTTGTTAGTACACAATTTTTCAGATATTTTTTAATGCAAATTAATGGTAATGATTTAATTATATATTTACACTATACATAAATATATATACAGTGATGGTCAAAACTAAAGCAACTGAAATTGCAAAATGACCTGTAACTTTTTTTAAATAAACTTCATGGCATAATTACACAAGGTAGTCTCATGCAGATATATAATTCCAATTTTTTATAATTTTTCTTTTGACAACATTCAGCTTTCAAAATTTAAATGAAAATATCCACCTTCGAAATGTACGCATATCATGTGTTCAGTGGCAAAAATTTCTAAATAATTTATATTTATAAATATTTTGAAGTTCCCTGCCCCTAAAACATATAAATATAAGATGTAAAAACCATGGTTAAATCTTGAAAGCAATGTTCAGCTTTAGAAAATATATTTTGTTTAATTTATTGAAAATATGCCAATCGACATACAGAATTTAAAATCGCTTTTTATTTGTAAACACTTTTTAACGCTTGTATCCAACTCATGCACGCTTTTGCTTCCACTTCTGAACAACAATTGAAAATATAAAAGAATGCAAAACCGGTACACGGATTTATATAGAGAGTCTATTCTCCGTTTGGGATATTTTCTTCCGAATTTCATACGATTTTCGGCAAAATGTGCAGAAATTCTGAAGGAAATCAGAAAGAAATTCGATCCAATTACTAAGAAAATTTTAGAGAAATTGGCAAATTTCTAAAAAAAAAATCAGAAAGCTCGGAAAAAATTCTGAAATTAGAGCCCTCGGAAAAAAAATTGTTAGCAACATGTTGTTGTGTTTAAAAAGGCGAAAAAAGTTTGAAAGTTTGTCATTTATTCCAAAATCGAGTAGAAAATACTATGAAATGCATATTTCCATTTTTCTAACAAAAATGCTGCTTTTTTGTATGCGCCAAATTGTTTGTTGTTTTAATCAGCTGTGTCGATACAATCTTTTTACTGGAATGTTGATCGTTTACTTTTTGCAATTTTCTCCCTTGAAACCAAAAATTCGTATTTTAATTTCTGCAAATTCTTACTGAGTAAATGTTATTGGGGAAGTAAACGAACGAACCTATTGTTATACTATAGTAGCAAGTTTTTGGTAGAGCTGTAAATGTTTTTTGTGGTATATGTTGGAAAAATAGACTAATAAGTCTATCTTCTATCTACCAAACATTTGATATCTTCTGTTTTAAAGCATTTGACATCGACAGAATAGTTGTTTGATCGTTTCTGTCTCCTCTTAATACTTGCATTACCCATTTTGAAAAGAGATGGATAATCCTTTCAGGTATCTTTAGCTATTTCCTACCAATAGAAATCAATGTTTTAGTTATACGATTGTAGATTACCGCCAAATAGATTTTGAGGTTATACATTCGGGTTCCTCATTACATCTAGTTATCGTTATTTCACTGTAAATCTAGCGGATCTTACCAAAGTAGGAGGTTTGGCAGTGCCATCAATTGATACATAGGTTGGCTGCAATTAACATCAAGCTCGATGGCCTGGATCGAAATGCACGTACAATCTTGGAACAATGCAGAGTTTTTGAAATAAACCTATATAGGTATTGATAGAAGTCTTATGCTCTCTACATAATTTTATTAGTTTATATTATTATTCAGATTCCTTTAGACTTTGCCATTCAAACCCCCCTTATGTTAGTAAGGCTATGTTCAGCGACAGTTCCCACGAATTGGCTCTGAAGGGGCAGTGTAATAGGTATATCTAGAGAAATTGTCCGTAGACGTATTTACGGATTTAACTGTTTTGTAGGTTATTGTTTTTATTTGCTATTCGCTAGGATCTTTATTGATGTTCCGAAAGTAATTTATTGCTCGAATAAACCACTGAACGATTGTATTGTGATCTGGAAAGGTGAAGAGAAATTTCCCGGTCCGAGTTTATTATATGTAGAGACTCAATTATAGATCCAGTGATCATCATTGGATTAAGATGACATCCCTATGACCTTTATCAAACCAATATTATCTAGGACGATTCCCACATATAAAACGACATATACATTACAACTTTTTACGGGGTTAACCTACTCTATGAGGATTTATTTGACATATATGCAATGGAATTGAAAATTGAAACCCACTGGGTTAACGAAATCCGGTTAAATGTAAACGTAGCCTAAGCACTGCAAATATATTCGAAACAAAATTTAAATAATTAAACGCATTTAAATTTAACAGTCAAATTGATTCATAACCTAAAAATCAGAGTTGACTTGTGCTTGACATTTTATTTTCTGCAAAACAGATGATTTTAAATATTCCCAACACCTGTTGCCAATTATGATAAGGAAAAAGTTCCAAGATGATGTTGATGAACACTTTGAGATTTTTAACAAAAGTAAGAAAAAAATAATATATATCTATAATAATTCCTGATTACTTTATTATCTATTATTGTTATTATTTTGTAGACTGCCACAAACGGCCTTAGTAGATCTTCTTTCCACACCACAACTGTGTGTGCTGCTGCTGGTAATGGTTTCACCCAAGTTACACAATGTGATGGTGTCCGTGAAATATGTCTGAACGAACCAAAGACACGTAATTCCCTATCAATGGACATGATGAATGCCATTCTGGAGGATTTAACCGCCGAATGGCAAAATAAAGATTTACGTGCCATTGTATTAACGGCAAAAGGTCCAGTGTGGTCCGCGGGTCATAATCTCAAAGAATTGCTACCCGAGAAAGGTGGTGTCGAATATCAAACACAAATTTTCAATAAATTAAGTGAAATCATAATGAATATTTATAAGGCACCAGTTCCGGTTATAGCCAAAGTTAACGGTTTGGCAGCAGCGGCTGGTTGTCAATTGGTTGCCTCCTGTGATTTGATTGTTGCTTCGGAAAATAGTAAATTTTCAACACCTGGTGCTAATTTTGGTGTATTTTGTTCTACACCGGGTATAGCTATATCACGTGTTATGCCCAGGACACAGGCGGCATATATGGTAATGACGGGCTTACCTTTGACAGCTCAGGAAGCGTATACAGCAGGTCAGCATTTGATATATGGTATTTTAACTTTTTTTTAACCTTAATTGAATTTCTGTTTTAGGCCTGGTAAGTCGTGTCGTCCCCGAAAAAGATTTGGATAAAGAAGTTGACCATATTACGGATGCCATTAAACATAAAAGCCGTTCGGTTATTGCTTTGGGCAAGGACTTCTTCTATAAACAATTAAATGTACCAATTGAAGAGGCCTACAAGCTTGGTGCTGAGGTAGAGTATAAATTGTTGTTGTTATTTTTTAATATAATTCGATGTATATATTTTGCTTTGATTTAGAAAATGACGGAAAATCTTGCCCTCGGCGATTCTCAAGAAGGCCTTAAAAGTTTTGTGGAAAAACGTAAACCCCAATGGAAACATGAATAAGAAATCGCTCAACGAATGCAGTAGAATTCCGGTAATTTGTACAAAACATTATTCGGAATCGTTTTGTTCTCACTGGTCCCTTGTTGTATGAGTGATTGGTATATTCCACTGCATTGCAACCATGCAAAATAGATATAATAGAAATCTAACAGAAATGCATTTATAAAAGTAAAATATCCTGTGATTATTCAAAAGAAATTATTAAGAATAAAAATATTTAATATTGCCCAATTAATAAATATTATGCTACGTTTACTTTTATCCGTATTCGTTAACCCAGTGGGTTTCAATTGTCAATCCCTTTGCATATATGTCAAATAAATCCTCACAAACCAGGTTAATCCAGTAAAAAGTTCTAATGTAGATGCCGTTTAATAAAATAAGGATAGAAAGAAGAAGAAACAAATATTAATTAAGTCATTATATCCCCAATAGACATTCTCGTTGTCGCTTCTATCAAAAACTATTGAAAATATATTTATTGAAGTAATGCCTAGTTCTTCGACTATGACGTACTAGGTGCAAGGATGTGCGACAGACGGATCAAGTCAGCAGCCGAGTAAATACGAATTTTTCCTTCTCAAGAGAGAAAATTGCAAATTCTTACAAGGAAACATTTATTCTGTAAGAATTTCCTTGTACCATCAGCTGATATTTAGTCAGCTTGTTTTGTTATGTTTTGTAAACAAACAACAAAATTGTTCTCAAACAAATTGATAGTTTTGTGAATTCAATTTTGATATTTAATTATTAAACATTAAAATGGATGAAGAAACCATAAGTATTTATAAACAACATCAATTTTCCGGTTGTTACCCAATTTACCACCTAGCCAAGATGTGGCAATTAATCGGATGAAGAACAATAAAGCAGCAGGTGCCGACGGATTACCAGCCGAACTATTCAAGACCGGTGGTCAGATCAGTCAGGAGCATGCAACAGCTGATTAGTACAATTTGGCTATAGGAATGCATGCCCAACGATTGGAACCTCAGCATTCTGTGCAGAAAAAAAGAAGGCAAGACAATATGTGCCAACTGTACGGAAATAATACGGCGTTTACATTTTAACTGATTTCGTTAACCCAGTGGGTTTAAATTATTAATTCAATTGTATATATGTCAAATAAATCTTAATAGAGAAGGTTAACCAGGTAAAAAGTTATAATGTAAACGCCGTATAACTCTTCTTCCCATCGCATATAAAGTGTTATACAGCGTACTGTGTGAATGACTGAAGCCAATGGACAATGACATTATTGGACCATACAAATGCGACTTTAGGTCCTGCAAATTTACCAGATTTTCACTCTGCGCCAGATCCTGGAAAAGCCTCACAAATTAGTTTGAATTTATATATAAAAATGGAAAAACAACTTAACAAAAATAGAGAAGAAAAGTCGCACAAAGCTTAAAAAGTTGCAAACAGAGATACAGGGCATTAAAAAGGCTGCAAATTGCGACTTTAGATTGTATCGACACAGCTTATTAAAACAACAAACAAAAATTGATAACAGCGAAAAATTGATGTTGTTTATAAATACTTTCGATTTCTTCATCCATTTTAATGTTTAATTATACAAATTGAAAATGAATTTCACAAAACAATATATTTCATTGAGAACAATTTTGTTATTAGTTTACAAAACATAACAAAACCGCTGATTAATTATCAGCTGATGGTACAAGAAAATTCTTACTGAGTAAATGTTTCCTTGTAAGAATTTGCAAATATCTGTTCTCTCATTTCGCTCTCTTTTAATGGACTTTTGGGTAAGCGAACAACATTTTGTAATAATTTGTACAAATTATTGAATAAACGAACGAACCTATTACTTACACAGTAAGAATTTTCTTGTACCATCAGCTGATATTTAATCAGCTGTTATGTTTTTTATACAAACAAAAAAATTGTTCTTAAGCAAATTGATTGTTTTCTTAATTTTATTTTGTGCAAGTAAGGACCGAAATGGATTCTTCATAAAAGAAATTGATAAAATCTATTATTCTATTGTAATAAAATTAATATTTTCATTCATGACTTCAGAATTATTTTTCAAATTAACTAGACGCGTAATGCACAAAATTCAATTGTCTTCGACTGTAATGTCGTTTATAGACGCAGGGTAAAGCGATTAAAATGCAATACTAAATAAATAATTAACAGACTCATACACACATATTTATACCATTTATACCATCTATTAAAAATTGTCAGATCTCACAATTGATTAAGCTGGGTCGGAAAACCATATTTTAAGGTAAAGGTGTAGTTCAATCTTCTCCAATGCAATACATGTGTTTACTTCAAAAGAAAAAATCAGTGAATTAAATAAGTTGCAAAATAATGTTTGCATGAAAAGTTTTCGAACAGACCCAGTATTAAAAACTTGTATGCCCGGAAAATGTATTTGTCGGGATCACCCTGTTAACAGAGATGTATACAAAGTGATGCAATTTGTTAAAAGTATTCATTATTTTCAAATTCATTTCGGGGAAGTCCCTAATATACATATATTTATGTATATATATATGAGGCATGTCCATTTCCCACACGGCAACGTACATCGTTAAATTTCGTTGATCAGCAGTCTTGTTGCTGCTTTGAAATCAACAGTACAGAATCATAGCTCTGCTAAGCAACTTGTTTAAGGCTGACGTCAGAGTGCGCGCGAGAAGCGATGCTATGATATGCCGCTAGACGACGCTATAAACCTCTGCGTGTGTTTTCTTATGGCATAGCGCAAAAGCTGTCAGAGTGGATGCTACGCTACAAGCGAGACAAAGCGAGTGCAAGCGATAAAGCGTGTTGTGCAATGGTTTATAGCAAGAGCTCGCTTTGGCTCTGTTTGAGTTTCTTTGTTTATTATTTTTATTTACCGTTATTGATCGGTTTTTGGCATCGTTCTTTTGCATCTTATCGAATTTTAATGGCGTGGACCAATCTGTCGGGATTTTTGTGGACTCAAGTGCAAATTTAATTAAATAATAATAAAATAATTTGGAAAAAATAAGGGAAATCGATGCAGAAATATTTGTTCATTTCATGAATTTTCTTTAAAAAATTACTTTGAAAATATTTTGTGATATGAAAAATTCTTCGTCGGAATCCTTCTTGAGTCAATAAACACCAGTTTACAACAGAAATAGGCGATATAAACCAACAACACGCTTTGCTCTCTATAGCACTCACTCTGACATACTATAGCATTGAAGTAGCATGAACTATTATAGCATGTAGTATCGCATCGCTTCTCGCTTGCACTCTGACGTCAGCCTAATAAGCAAAAGCAAATAGTTTTCGTCGCAGACATACATATGTACATATTTAACATTATTAGTTTGTGCATATAAATGAGATTGAACTACTAGACAAACCATTACAGTAGTGAATATTTTTTTCTAAAATTTTTGCCGGATTTCAATTGCAAGATGAGTAAAATGGACGATCCCGTAATGTACTGCTTGGAAAAAAGTTTGAAAAATACAAAAATAAATGAACAACCATTCACAACACAAGGTGTGTTTGTTGTGACACAGCACACGGATGATATTAAAATCTTGATTTATTTTATTTATTCATAATTTTCCTTATTTTAGATATCGAATTTATTGGCAATTTCGTATTTAAGCTGTACCAATGCAACATGCTGGGACCACACAATAATTGGTCTTGTAGTGAAAAAAATATACAAAAGGAATTTCGCCAATATTTAACTGCGCAATGGACTAATCGTTTTAAGGATCACCAGGAGAATGTAAAACAATAAAAACAAACATAATTTGTAATTCCTTGTTAATACATATTTCATTTCATTTATTAGCTATGGGGCTTATTTCGCCGCTGTGGATTTAGTATTGACGTAACAACAAACAAATATAAATTCCAAAAAGAGCCAATACTGGCAATTCGTAATAAAAAACTGAATGAATACGATCAACTAAGAATGCAGAAGGTTGCCCAAATGACGAAGAAGAATAATAATGTAAATAAAAACAAAGAACAAGGTAGGTATCTATGTAAATATGCCGGCAGTCAGATGTGAATTTCGATCGCGTACACACCATGATCCGCATCATTATGGGATTTGAGAGTGGAATAGAAAATCAGCTACAGAATCTACTTCAACATCCAGTTTGTTATGAAGTTTTACTACTCATTTAAAATACAATAATATTAGATTCTATCATGCAAAAATCTACATTAGAGTATCCAGAGTTAAAGTCAATACGCAGTGGTTCCACCACAGAGTAATTCGTGCGATGGTAGTCTACATATAAGAGTTGATAGTGTCTATTAGATCGGACAGGAACATTTATTCTAACAGAAGAAACTAGGTAATCCTAGTATTCAACATAATACGTCTATTTTTTAATGTAGGCATTCGAATTATCTTTAACCTGTTGGTGTAAGATGGCAACACAAAACTACTATTCCAATATAAACCTCTCAGTTCAAAAAGTAAAAATTGTTTCTGCATAAATTCGGTTAATTGGTTTCCCCGCTTAATTGAACCACATGATGGGGCAAAAAAATATTGCATACGAAGACATTTGTAAATTTCCTCGGATAATTAAACCCTACAGTAATCAAATGTATCAAGATCCCATTTACTTGTAAAAGCCCTGATATTGCAGTGGCCAATAATGATTCCTGTCATTACCGTAATTTCAGCTTTGCTCAGGCTCAACAGTGAGTGAGTTCTTTTGGTAGACAGAGTCGGCCAAGTGGATCTTGACTCGTTGCGCCTAGGTTCGTTGTGCCAAAGTTCATAGGCTCTTTCGTCGAAGAATGCCTCAAAGTAGCTAGATTCGCTCTTTCATTACTAGACCTCGGATTTTGCATATTTTTTAATAATGAAGATATCGAAATTCTGATTGGACACAAATTCGTTTCAAAGGATTTAGAATTATTTGAAGGGTTCATATTTTTTAATTTTTTGCATATTTTGCATATGCACGAGATATGCAAAAAATATGCAAAATATGCTACGTCGATATGCATAAAATATGCAAAAAATATGCAAAATATGCAAACATATGCAAAATATTCAAAATATATGCAAAATATCCAAACATATGTAAAATATGCAAAAATATGTAAAATATGCAAAATATGCAAACATATGCAAAATATATGCAAAATATGCAAACATATGCAAAATATGCAAAAATATTCAAAATATGCAAACATATGTAAAATATGCAAACATATGTAAAATATGCAAAAATATGTAAAATATGCAAAATATATGTAAAATATGCAAAATATATGCAAAATATGCAAACATATATGCAAAATATGCAAACATATGCAAAATATTCAAAATATGCCAAATATATGCAAAATATGCAAAAATATGCAAACATATGCAAAATATGCAAAATATATGCAAACATATGCAAAAGATGCAAAAATATGCAAACATATGCAAAATATATGCGAATAATATGCAAAATATGCAAAAAATATGCACGGTATGCTAGGTCGATATGCGAGAAATATGCAAAAAATATGAAAAATATAGGCAAAAATATGCAAAATATGTGCAAATATGAGCAACATATTTCACATATGCAATTATTCTAATAAAAAAAAAAAAGATTTTTCATGGTAGTTTTCGAATTTGTGTGCTTTCTTTATTTTTAACCTATAGAAATCTAATTTTGTATGTATGCGTTTCATGGTTCAACTGTTAGAGTTTTGGGGCATTATGCAAAATTTGCTAAATATATGTATAAAACATGCAAACATATATAACCGTTATATGGCGATATACTAAAACGTGGACCGATATATCCCATTTGCAATACCAAACATCCTAGGAGTAATAATAATATAGGTGCAAAATTTCAAAGTTCTATCTTTAATATTGCGACCTAGCATACCGTGCATATTTTTACATATTTTGCACATTTTGCATATGTTTGCATATTTTGCATATATTTTGCATATTTTGAATATTTTGCATATGTTTGCATATATTTTGCATATGTTTGCATATATTTTGCATATTTTGAATATTTTGCATATTTTTGCATATTTTGCATATTTTTGCATATTTTTTGCATATTTTGCATATTTTTGCATATTTTGCATATTGTGAATATTTTGCATATTTTTGCATATTTTTGCATATTTTGCATATTTTGGCATATTTTGCATATTTTTGCATATTTTGCATATATTTTGCATATTTTTGCATATTTTAGCATATATTTTGCATATTTGATGCATATTTATTGCATATCGACCTAGCATATTTTGCATATTTTTGCATATTTTACATATTTTTGCATATTTTGCATATTTTTGCATATCGACAATGCATATTTTGTATATTTTTTGCATATATTTATCGCATATCGACTTAGCATACCGTGCATATTTTGCATATTTTTGCATATTTTTTGCATATTTTGCATATTTTTGACATGACCCCAAATATCGATCAATTAAAGCATGAAACAACTAAATACAAAATTTGAGTCCAATCGGATAAAGCATTAAAAATATGCAAAAATCCGAGGTCTAGATATAACAAGATTTGATGGCTTTAAGAGCCGCTTGACTATCCACAAAGATAGTCACCGGTTCAACGACCTCTGAATCAAGACTTTTTATCACTTGCCTTCCAAACTTCCAAATCGCGAAGATTTCAGCTTGGAGAACACTACAATCCAGCTTGTAGGTTAACTCAAGGCCTAGACTTTCACAGTAGACGCCCGCCCCTGTACCTTCTTCTATCCTGGATCCATCTGTATAGAAGGCCAGACCGTCCACAAGAGGGTTACTTTGGTTCCAGTCGTCTCTACTAGGAAATCTCAGGATTGGTGATATATAGTCGCTTAGTTTAACGTGTTGGTCCAATGTCATACCTGGTTCGTTCAATATACTACCATGCCCAAAGGTACAGTTTCGCCATATGTTTTGTTCATGCAGACTTAGGACGCTGCGCGCGTCCTGGCACTTAATGCTGAGGCCCAGAGGGTTAAAGTTCAGCATTGCGTTCAGAGCTGCTTGTGGCGTACTCCTTCTGGGTCCTGTAACTAAAATCGAGGCGGCTCTTTGTACCTTGTCTAATGATATAGATTTTTTTTTTAAATTCTAGTCCATACAATTTAAGCTGCACCATTGAAATAGGCTATTTAAATGATGCTGGTGTAAATTAGCTTGCTTTTCAGAATGATTGGTAATGAACAACATGACATCGTCAGCATACATTAGCATTTTGGAATTGGCAAATCATTTACAAACAAAAGAAATAGAATCGGGCCTAGGTGATTTTGATAGACAACCCTTAAATAAAACTAGTTGTGTAAGTTAGATAATATCCAACTTACTAAATCTATACTAAAGTCAATATGATTTAATTTATAAAGTAAAAGTTCATGGTTAACCCTATCAGAAGCTTTACTAAAGTCTGTATAAATTGTATCCGTTTGTTTACGCTGAGCATTATTGTTCTGTTCCCGTACTTTTTTAATAGTAAATCTAGTAAAAGGGAAACATTTCAAAATTGCTCTCAGAGTACAAAATAATTTGAAAAGTTCGGGAACGCAAATCTAGTAAATATGCCAAAATTAGATGGCAATACTTCAAAATCAACATAACAGCCAATCAGAAGTAGGCATTCCTGTTTAACATTTTTACTCGACCAAATTTCTCGAGTAAAAAGTTTTCAAAGAGAACACCATTTTGTTTTATGCTTCCTTAAATTTAAGTCAATGTTTTACCAGTTTTGTCGGTTGAGGAACGGTTTTCGATTAAAAAGTTGCAAAACATGTAAAATGAGTAGATTCTTTTAGGTTCTGGAACGGAACTTATTACAGCAGACGTAAAGTGTATAAGCCCTGAAGGAAATGTGGGGTGTTGTATCGCCATTGTCTACTATTGTGGCGTCATGTCTCCATATTTTCTACAACTTGTCCAAGGTATATTTAATAAGGTAGCCGCATCGGCCCAGCTGTTGGTGCAAATAAATGTCAAAAATGTTGTTGTAATGTTGAACCAAAAAATTAAAAAACAAAATTATGAATGAAAATCTCCGAATTTCGAAGAGCTTGTTTGGCAATACTTTTATTAACATTTTCTACAAGAATTTGTGTAAAAAATCTTATCAATATGTTTATTTTGGCAAAATATTTTTGACATATCAAAATACAACAACCGATGTTTGTTGTAGAAATTCGCCGATGCGGCTACCTTGTATATCTGCCTTGAACTTGTCTACATATCATGTAATTAGAAGAAGCATTTGTTATATTAACAGCCCACTGAGCATGGTTATGCTTCTTCTTATTTTTCTTTAATTAGAAATATTGTTACGTTCTTGGGTTTTACTAAATCCCGTGTAGACGTTGTTTTATTTCCCGATACAATTCGTACCAAATAAAACGCAGGTTCTTTCGGATTACGATTATTACAATGATTTTATTCACACAACTTTACTTTGCACTTTACTTTACACGACGGTCTCAATTCGCGATCTGATTCACAACTGACTCACTGCCTTTCCATTCCCTCTATTTATATGAGCCCTGCCTGTCGCTACAGAAGTTTCTAGACGATCTGGTAACACCTAGATCACGAACAATCTACCAATGCAACAAACACATTGAGTAACAATAACAACAACAAACTTACTGAGTGAACAGTAACAACAACAAACTTGAGTAAACAAACTTACAATAACAACAACACATATACAGGCGAGGGAATAACAAAGAAAGAGGAATGACGTTTAACAAGAATTGTACGACAATAACAAAATAGAAAATGAAAGAGGAAATGGAAGGATGTAGAAAAATCTATACAGTAGTTGTTGTTGTGAAGTTATTCAAATAAACTGCGTAGTACAAATTTACGTTACAATTCAAATTCTTAAATTAACGGACTTCATCTAAATTTATATTCGTAACATTGCCCCCCGCTTAAGCCTGTTCGTCCCGAATAGGCACAGTTCCCGTTCCGTAGGGGGTCAGCCGCTCCAAATGTACAACTTTCATCTTCGACCTGGGACTGTCGCTCCTCTGGATGCGATAAACGACGTCATTTATTTTCGTGACAATCCTGTAGGGTCCTTCCCAGTGCGTTTGCAATTTGGGGCATAGTCCTTTCTTTCGTTGTGGGTTGAACAATAGTACCAGTTGCCCTTCTTGAAACCCATCGGTATTTGCCGCTCGACCGTACCTTGCCTTCATGCGGTCGCTAACCATTTTTATTCGATGTCGGACTGCATCGTGGACTTTACTAAAAGAGTTTTGGCTGTCTTCATCTTGGTTCACATCGTCGTTTGGGGTAGCACCGAATATCAAATCGCCAGGTAGCTTTAATTCATTTCCGAACAGAACTTTGGCTGGGGTCCGGGATGTGGAATCATGGATGGCCGATCTATAAGCCAATAAAAACTTTGGAATATGCTCATCCCAGTCTCGTTGGCCACTGTCCACCACTTTCCGTAGGTGTTCTTCAAGGGTGCGATTGAATCTTTCCACCATGCCATCTGATTGTGGATGTAGGGGCGTCGTTCTGGTTTTCTTAATTCCGTAGGAGTCACACATTTCCTTGAAGATCGCTGATTCAAAATTCCTACCCTGATCGGAATGAACCTCAGATGGAACACCATAGCGACAAATCCAATTTTTGCTGAACACATCCACAATTGTCCTGGCTTCTTGATTTGGGATAGCATAAACCTCCGGCCATTTACTGAAGTAATCCATGACCACTAAGACATACCGGTTTCCAGAGTCGCTTGTGGGGAACGGTCCAGCTACATCCATTGCGATTCTTTCAAAAGGGGCTCCTGAATTATACTGCTGCATGTAGCCTCGACTCTTCCGTGTTGGACCTTTAGCTTTTATGCACCTTTCACAATTGGCGATCCAGTCGGCAATGGATTTTTGACAGCCGACCCAGTAGAATCTCTGCTTTACCTTTTCAGCGGTCTTTGCTATGCCAAGATGTCCTCCACTTGGCCCATCGTGAAACTCCGACAAGACATCTCTTATTTTGGAGTCTGGGACGACGATCAAGTTCCGGTGAGATTTACCGTCCTCACTTTCCCATTTGCGATATAGGCAGCCATCTTTTATAAGTAGACTGTCCCACTGGGCCCAATAGGATTTTAAAAGAGGGCTTTCGGAGGTAATTTCTTTACGACTAGGTCGCTTGCCCGTTTCAATGGCCGAAATTACTTTGCCCAGAATGGGATCTCTTCGTTGTTCCGTCGACCAATCTTCTCCCGACTCAAACTGCAATCGTCGGACATCCACGATATTCTCTTTGCACTCAGCCTTTGAGCAGTGGCTGTATTCTACCTTGCATGGCCGACGAGACAGGGCATCAGCATTACCGTGTTTTCCGCCTTCTCTGTGCTCGATTCTGTTTAACGGTGACTCATTGGTGGACTGTTGAGCCATTCTTCTACCATCTTTCGTTGGGGGTGGTGACGATGACCTGGATCGTTTGCGCTTAGCTCTGCATTCGCGCGCAATATGACCTGCTTTATCGCAGTTGTAGCATCTAACCCTGTGCTTAGTCATCCCTACAAACTTTGTTTGTTCTATTACCCGCCTCATGGCGTCCTCGATCGAGTTAACGAGAGATTTGGGTTCGAAACTTTCGGTCTCCAGTTGGCGAATCTTGTGGGTCTGGGGCTTAACAATTATTCTTGCCGTCTCTTGGGCAAGGGCAAACGACACGGTTTCGGCAAATGACGTTTTTGGTGACGCATATGTTGCACATTTAATCTCAGGGTCACGTATGCCATTCACAAAGGTTTCGATTTTCATACGGTCCACCAATGGGTGATTCTCTCCTGGATACGCCATTAGCACCAAACGTTCCACCTCAGCTGCAAAGTCTTGCAACGTCTCGTTTGCCCTCTGCACTCTTCCCCTTAATTCCATAAGGTAGATGTTTTGTTTATGTTCGCCACCGTACTTACGTTCCAGTGCAGCAATAACATCTTCATAGTTGTTTCTAGAAGCGACAGGAATACTCTGTATAACATCAGCAGCACTGCCCTTCAATGCCAGAAGTAGTGCAACCGCTTTGTCGCTGTCGTTCCACGAATTTCTAGAAGCCACTGTCTCGAACTGTAACTTGAAAACATTGAATGACGTAGAGCCGTCGAATACAGGAGGTTTGATTTTTAGTGTGTTATCAGGAACTCGCACCGGACCACCCTTAATTTCCAGTTCTGATATTTTCTTCTCCAGATTCGTAACCCTGTGGTCGTGGACCAGAAATTTCTCATCCACAGACAGAATCTTCTCGTCAACCGACTGCACTTTCTTATCCAACTCTTTTATTTGGACCTCCACGGTTTCCACTCTCCTTCCAATAACTTCTGTAATGTTCTCGAGTTTATCCATCATTCTTCTCGAATTTTCCTCGCTCCTTCTGTAATTTTCCTCAAACATTTTAGCCAGCATTTCTCTTAAATCGTCACCCCTGGCAGCTACTGACGAGGCTTCCCCACCGTTGGATTCGCTAATTTCCGATAAATCCACTTCATCCTTACTGTCAAACTCATATGTATCGATGTTCATACCACGGCGCCCGAACTCATCCAACAGACGTTTTTGTAGCTCAGCCTTGTTGCCAGTAGAGGACAATTCCAATTTATTGAGCTCCTTCTTCAAGTCTTCCACTCGTAGATCCTTGAACTTCATCGTAGTATTATCGTAATCTCACTTCCGACACCAATTGTTACGTTCTTGGGTTTTACTAAATCCCGTGTAGACGTTGTTTTATTTCCCGATACAATTCGTACCAAATAAAACGCAGGTTCTTTCGGATTACGATTATTACAATGATTTTATTCACACAACTTTACTTTGCACTTTACTTTACACGACGGTCTCAATTCGCGATCTGATTCACAACTGACTCACTGCCTTTCCATTCCCTCTATTTATATGAGCCCTGCCTGTCGCTACAGAAGTTTCTAGACGATCTGGTAACACCTAGATCACGAACAATCTACCAATGCAACAAACACATTGAGTAACAATAACAACAACAAACTTACTGAGTGAACAGTAACAACAACAAACTTGAGTAAACAAACTTACAATAACAACAACACATATACAGGCGAGGGAATAACAAAGAAAGAGGAATGACGTTTAACAAGAATTGTACGACAATAACAAAATAGAAAATGAAAGAGGAAATGGAAGGATGTAGAAAAATCTATACAGTAGTTGTTGTTGTGAAGTTATTCAAATAAACTGCGTAGTACAAATTTACGTTACAATTCAAATTCTTAAATTAACGGACTTCATCTAAATTTATATTCGTAACAATATGTTTGCGGCATATTTCGCGAGTTTAAAAATATAAATGGTAATTGGATAATTAATTTAATGAATTGTCGAAGAAAAAATTTTTAGTAAAAGAAATTATAAAAAAATTGCAAGTGACATATGTGACCTTTTGTCTATATCTACAAATTATTGACTTACTACTGACCGTGTCCACATTTGTGACGCTGTGTCTATATCTAAAAACTACTGACTTACTACTGACCATGTCACTAGTTCATTCTCAATGACAAGCACATATTAAATGTCAATAATAAAATGCATTGTGTAGGGTATAGTCGGTCAACAGTATTGGTGACAATGTCAATAGTAAGTCAATACTGAATTACTGTAGACATTTCCTACAGGGAGATTAGTAATAGTTGAAAGACCACTACGAAAACTATGTTGATAGGGTCTTATCAAGTATTGAATTTTGTGTGAAATTACAGTAGTAATTAACTTTTTTATTTTGCAATTCCTCTCTAACACATTTCCTTGAAGATCGCTGATTCAAAATTCCTACCCTGATCGGAATGAACCTCAGATGGAACACCATAGCGACAAATCCAATTTTTGCTGAACACATCCACAATTGTCCTGGCTTCTTGATTTGGGATAGCATAAACCTCCGGCCATTTACTGAAGTAATCCATGACCACTAAGACATACCGGTTTCCAGAGTCGCTTGTGGGGAACGGTCCAGCTACATCCATTGCGATTCTTTCAAAAGGGGCTCCTGAATTATACTGCTGCATGTAGCCTCGACTCTTCCGTGTTGGACCTTTAGCTTTTATGCACCTTTCACAATTGGCGATCCAGTCGGCAATGGATTTTTGACAGCCGACCCAGTAGAATCTCTGCTTTACCTTTTCAGCGGTCTTTGCTATGCCAAGATGTCCTCCACTTGGCCCATCGTGAAACTCCGACAAGACATCTCTTATTTTGGAGTCTGGGACGACGATCAAGTTCCGGTGAGATTTACCGTCCTCACTTTCCCATTTGCGATATAGGCAGCCATCTTTTATAAGTAGACTGTCCCACTGGGCCCAATAGGATTTTAAAAGAGGGCTTTCGGAGGTAATTTCTTTACGACTAGGTCGCTTGCCCGTTTCAATGGCCGAAATTACTTTGCCCAGAATGGGATCTCTTCGTTGTTCCGTCGACCAATCTTCTCCCGACTCAAACTGCAATCGTCGGACATCCACGATATTCTCTTTGCACTCAGCCTTTGAGCAGTGGCTGTATTCTACCTTGCATGGCCGACGAGACAGGGCATCAGCATTACCGTGTTTTCCGCCTTCTCTGTGCTCGATTCTGTTTAACGGTGACTCATTGGTGGACTGTTGAGCCATTCTTCTACCATCTTTCGTTGGGGGTGGTGACGATGACCTGGATCGTTTGCGCTTAGCTCTGCATTCGCGCGCAATATGACCTGCTTTATCGCAGTTGTAGCATCTAACCCTGTGCTTAGTCATCCCTACAAACTTTGTTTGTTCTATTACCCGCCTCATGGCGTCCTCGATCGAGTTAACGAGAGATTTGGGTTCGAAACTTTCGGTCTCCAGTTGGCGAATCTTGTGGGTCTGGGGCTTAACAATTATTCTTGCCGTCTCTTGGGCAAGGGCAAACGACACGGTTTCGGCAAATGACGTTTTTGGTGACGCATATGTTGCACATTTAATCTCAGGGTCACGTATGCCATTCACAAAGGTTTCGATTTTCATACGGTCCACCAATGGGTGATTCTCTCCTGGATACGCCATTAGCACCAAACGTTCCACCTCAGCTGCAAAGTCTTGCAACGTCTCGTTTGCCCTCTGCACTCTTCCCCTTAATTCCATAAGGTAGATGTTTTGTTTATGTTCGCCACCGTACTTACGTTCCAGTGCAGCAATAACATCTTCATAGTTGTTTCTAGAAGCGACAGGAATACTCTGTATAACATCAGCAGCACTGCCCTTCAATGCCAGAAGTAGTGCAACCGCTTTGTCGCTGTCGTTCCACGAATTTCTAGAAGCCACTGTCTCGAACTGTAACTTGAAAACATTGAATGACGTAGAGCCGTCGAATACAGGAGGTTTGATTTTTAGTGTGTTATCAGGAACTCGCACCGGACCACCCTTAATTTCCAGTTCTGATATTTTCTTCTCCAGATTCGTAACCCTGTGGTCGTGGACCAGAAATTTCTCATCCACAGACAGAATCTTCTCGTCAACCGACTGCACTTTCTTATCCAACTCTTTTATTTGGACCTCCACGGTTTCCACTCTCCTTCCAATAACTTCTGTAATGTTCTCGAGTTTATCCATCATTCTTCTCGAATTTTCCTCGCTCCTTCTGTAATTTTCCTCAAACATTTTAGCCAGCATTTCTCTTAAATCGTCACCCCTGGCAGCTACTGACGAGGCTTCCCCACCGTTGGATTCGCTAATTTCCGATAAATCCACTTCATCCTTACTGTCAAACTCATATGTATCGATGTTCATACCACGGCGCCCGAACTCATCCAACAGACGTTTTTGTAGCTCAGCCTTGTTGCCACTTCCACTTCCACTCGTAGATCCTTGAACTTCATCGTAGTATTATCGTAATCTCACTTCCGACACCAATTGTTACGTTCTTGGGTTTTACTAAATCCCGTGTAGACGTTGTTTTATTTCCCGATACAATTCGTACCAAATAAAACGCAGGTTCTTTCGGATTACGATTATTACAATGATTTTATTCACACAACTTTACTTTGCACTTTACTTTACACGACGGTCTCAATTCGCGATCTGATTCACAACTGACTCACTGCCTTTCCATTCCCTCTATTTATATGAGCCCTGCCTGTCGCTACAGAAGTTTCTAGACGATCTGGTAACACCTAGATCACGAACAATCTACCAATGCAACAAACACATTGAGTAACAATAACAACAACAAACTTACTGAGTGAACAGTAACAACAACAAACTTGAGTAAACAAACTTACAATAACAACAACACATATACAGGCGAGGGAATAACAAAGAAAGAGGAATGACGTTTAACAAGAATTGTACGACAATAACAAAATAGAAAATGAAAGAGGAAATGGAAGGATGTAGAAAAATCTATACAGTAGTTGTTGTTGTGAAGTTATTCAAATAAACTGCGTAGTACAAATTTACGTTACAATTCAAATTCTTAAATTAACGGACTTCATCTAAATTTATATTCGTAACAATATGTTTGCGGCATATTTCGCGAGTTTAAAAATATAAATGGTAATTGGATAATTAATTTAATGAATTGTCGAAGAAAAAATTTTTAGTAAAAGAAATTATAAAAAAATTGCAAGTGACATATGTGACCTTTTGTCTATATCTACAAATTATTGACTTACTACTGACCGTGTCCACATTTGTGACGCTGTGTCTATATCTAAAAACTACTGACTTACTACTGACCATGTCACTAGTTCATTCTCAATGACAAGCACATATTAAATGTCAATAATAAAATGCATTGTGTAGGGTATAGTCGGTCAACAGTATTGGTGACAATGTCAATAGTAAGTCAATACTGAATTACTGTAGACATTTCCTACAGGGAGATTAGTAATAGTTGAAAGACCACTACGAAAACTATGTTGATAGGGTCTTATCAAGTATTGAATTTTGTGTGAAATTACAGTAGTAATTAACTTTTTTATTTTGCAATTCCTCTCTAATTTGACAGACATTTGTTAGACTACCAGTATGCCATCTAGGCCAGGACATTTAATATGCTTTAAACTACGTAGATTTTTAGAGACCTCTCGACTTTGTAAGAAGGGTATAAATATTTGATCTATCTTTGATAGTTCATACGTATATGGATCTTTAATCTGATAAGTAGTATTTGAATAAGTAGTGGCAAACAAATATGCAAAACAATCTGCAATTTTTGGAGTTTTTAGTAGTAATTAACTTTTTTATTTTGCAATTCCTCTCTAATTTGACAGACATTTGTTAGACTACCAGTATGCCATCTAGGCCAGGACATTTAATATTCTTTAAACTACGTAGATTTTTAGAGACCTCTCGACTTTGTAAGAAGGGTATAAATATTTGATCTATCTTTGATAGTTCATACGTATATGGATCTTTAATCTGATAAGTAGTATTTGAATAAGTAGTGGCAAACAAATATGCAAAACAATCTGCAATTTTTGGAGTTTTTAGTAGTAATTAACTTTTTTATTTTGCAATTCCTCTCTAATTTGACAGACATTTGTTAGACTACCAGTATGCCATCTAGGCCAGGACATTTAATATGCTTTAAACTACGTAGATTTTTAGAGACCTCTCGACTTTGTAAGAAGGGTATAAATATTTGATCTATCTTTGATAGTTCATACGTATATGGATCTTTAATCAGATAAGAAGTATTTGAATAAGTAGTGGCAAACAAATATGCAAAACAATCTGCAATTTTTGGAGTTTTTAGTAGTAATTAACTTTTTTATTTTGCAATTCCTCTCTAATTTGACAGACATTTGTTAGACTACCAGTATGCCATCTAGGCCAGGACATTTAATATGCTTTAAACTACGTAGATTTTTAGAGACCTCTCGACTTTGTAAGAAGGGTATAAATATTTGATCTATCTTTGATAGTTCATACGTATATGGATCTTTAATCTGATAAGTAGTATTTGAATAAGTAGTGGCAAACAAATATGCAAAACAATCTGCAATTTTTGGAGTTTTTCAATAATTCTTGGTTTCTGAATTTTAAAATTGTAGTCTTAGAAGAAACTTTTCTTTTACATTAACGAATTCATAAAATGGCTTTGGATTGGATTTAAAATTATCCTTAGTCTTGTTTAGGCAAATATTATACAACCTTCGGGATTCTATAGTATATTTCGATCTAGCAACAGAATAGTTAGCATGGTCTATAGACTATGAGTTTTTTATACTTGCCAATATACTCACTTATCCCAATACAGATGGGATAAGTGAGTTGAGTTTGCTCAAGTTTTTTTTATAGTTAAAAGTAGTTTTAATGAGTTTGACGAGGATTTGCCGGAAATTAAATAATCATGTATCATAGATATACATAAAGTAGGGTTATAATTATCTTCAGGAATACAATAGGAGGTATTCTAATTAAATGAAGATATGTTGTATGCTTTACAAGGATTTTGTCATGATTATTTACTATATTATTTATTTGTTGGAGATTAATACCACAAAATCGATTAATAATTTCAGAAGTAAAGTGGTTTAAATTCATATCAGATGTCAAATGATGGCATATTACAATCGCCAAGAACTATTATACGATGCGACTCATTCAATTTATTAATTATGGGTTGTATTGCAAATTTACCCTATTCAATGGATATACCGACAAATTCTATATCAGTTAAATGATCTAAATATTTGATATTTGAATTGGTATCGTTTGCCTAGTTTTGTTTATCTTTGTTGTATTAGTTTTTTTGATTTTTAATATTTATTGTTTCCAATATTTCGATTGGATTCTCCAATCATCCTCAGGGAACTACAATTACATATATTTTAACAGATTGAAAAAACAATGACAATATGTATATAAACTTACTTGAGGAAAGTTATGTTGTCTTTAAGTCAACGTTCTTGCTTCAACTAAAGTCTAACAGATTTGTATTTGTTTACTGTGTGTCTATAGATTTGAGCGCAATTGTCTGTGTCGGTTTTATAATTGAGTCGAGTGTCAAGTGGAGTGTTGATTATGTGCAACATCTCAAGAGTAAACCTTTTTTGATAATTACTTTCTTGAGTTAGAATTTTTATGTCATTAAAATCTGGGGTATGTCCGGTTTTTGTGCAGTGTGCTGCAAGAGCTGTTTTTTGCTCTATGGGTTTGTAAAGAGCTTTTTGATCCGATTTATGTGCGGATATTCTTGTCTTTAATTTAGTCTTAGTAGTGCCAACATATACCTTTTGGCATACGTTGGACTTGTCTCCCTTACATTTAATGCGGTATTTTTGATTTTTAATATTTATTGTTTCCAATATTTCGATTGGATTCTCCAATCATCCTCAGGGAACTACAATTACATATATTTTAACAGATTGAAAAAAACAATGACAATATGTATATAAACTTACTTGAAGAAAGTTATGTTGTCTTTAAGTCAACGTTCTTGCTTCAACTAAAGTCTAACAGATTTGTATTTGTTTACTGTGTGTCTATAGATTTGAGCGCAATTGTCTGTGTCGGTTTTATAATTGAGTCGAGTGTCAAGTGGAGTGTTGATTATGTGCAACATCTCAAGAGTAAACCTTTTTTGATAATTACTTTCATGAGTTAGAATTTTTATGTCATTAAAATCTGGGGTATGTCCGGTTTTTGTGCAGTGTGCTGCAAGAGCTGTTTTTTGCTCTATGGGTTTGTAAAGAGCTTTTTGATCCGATTTATGTGCGGATATTCTTGTCTTTAATTTAGTCTTAGTAGTGCCAACATATACCTTTTGGCATACGTTGGACTTGTCTCCCTTACATTTAATGCGGTATATATACCGCATTAAATGTAAGGGAGACACACAGTAAACAAATACAAATCTGTTAGACTTTAGTTGAAGCAAGAACGTTGACTTAAAGACAACATAACTTTCTTCAAGTAAGTTTATATACATATTGTCATTGTTTTTTCAATCTGTTAAAATATATGTAATTGTAGTTCCCTGAGGATGATTGGAGAATCCAATCGAAATATTGGAAACAATAAATATTAAAAATCAAAATTAAAAACGATTTTTACTTTAAAAAGCCTACAGCCAAACTAATACAACAAAGATATTTGATATTTTTGAACTTAGAAAAACACTGATGTTTTAAGCCAAGTTTCAGGAAATACTAAAATACTATCGATCGTTGCCAATCTGACATTCAATATGATAATATATTGTCAAATTTCGATGAAATTCTTAACGGAAACGCCTATAAAACTGAACTAGGATTCTGTAATTGAATTAATGTCAGCTAAAGTGGATTTTTTAAAGAACATTCGTGTTTTTGTGTGCTCCATTGAAAATCTATTGTAGTCAAAACCAAGGCTATCAGTATATAAACAAGTTAACTTTGTATTAAACCCTCGTTACATTCTGATACCAAATAGTAATATAGATGTTTAGATTTTTGAAGCCGTTTCTGGTTTACGAGGCAATTGAACCGAATTTTCTGTCCATTCTAAAAAGTAACTTTCCTCAATTTTTAGATTCAAATTTTCCTATCGAAATTTTACCATGACAAAAGTCCAGATCGATTATCAATGTTAAAATCTCTCGAGAGAACTTGCAGTAATAAATATAGTGCTTTGAAATTGTAGCCACATACAATTAGTATTAGGTTAGTTCGTAAAGGAAGGTGGTTTATGCCTTCACATGTTCAATAGTAGATCTTAAGTGATAATTCCGGTTGTGCGTTATGGAAATGAAATAAAGTTTAGAAAAACTCTTCTTGAGATTTTATCTCTAGGAATTCCGTATTCTTAGTGCAGCCCTGCTGTCTATTCCATTCACTTAGATCAATTACTTCGTGAATAATATCATTTCCAAGAGTTTGTTTCGAAGGTTGGCAAAAATAAAGTGTTAATTAAAAAAAGCTCCGTGTTTTCGCCTCTTATAAGTTAATTTTTTTCTAAGGATCTACATATTTACTAGTTTTTTCTCCTTCTAATAAATATTCATTTATACTATTTTAGCAACCACCAACAACAACATGCATGAATACAACTTAGTATTCCAAGAGACTTATGCGAAATATCGACATATCACCCCCACCCCCACCAATACGACTTGCTATATTTGTATGAAAATTTTCGACTCATCATACAGCTATCGAGTTCACATATATGATCACTTGCTCGACAGAGGAGAATGGTATTTATATAAAAAAATATGCATACATACATATTTATTTTTGAAAACAATAAACTATTTCTATATATTTTTAGCCAACATCGTTCATTATATTCATTGTCATGTAAACATGACGTTAATATGCCGTATCTTGATTTTACAATAATAAAAAATAACGAAGAAGACTTAATAATCGAAAAAATAATTTTGGTTCGACCAATGTCTATGGAAATAATTTCTCATCACTTTTCAACACAATTCTATGTTAATTCTGATTTGTTTACTCCTTTTGTGTTACATGCCATTTTCTTGATTTGTCATTACAAAGATTTTAAGGACATCTGTTACATTGAACAACATAATATAACGGTTAGTATAAAGCAAATATATACGTATACGTACCTACATATATATACAACTATATGTGTATTTTTCTTTATTTCATGCATAGGTTACTCATGAATGTCGGCGAAAAAAAGAGGTCGAAAAACCGTATAGGTTACCATCTCAAAAGTAAGTAAAAACAAATTATATAATGCATGTATCAATCTGGGTACCTGGGTATAAATTTTAGCCTTGTCAGTGTTTTAACAAAGCTAAGGATCAGCTTGGCATTAATTTAAGAGAAGAATGAAAGATTATCAATTTCATATTTACCAAACTATTGATGTCTTCTGCAAATTAACGATGTATACCTACAGAGTAAATGTTCAATTGTTTTCAACTCATCCTCACACAGACGGCAATTATGTACTCCCTTAATGTCCCATTTGTCCCAAGTGAGAGATCTAAGCCTGCAGTGACCTATTATGATCCACACAATGATTTGTATCTCCCTCTTACTATTAGACAGCAGCGAAGAAATTCTACGGCCAATAAAGTAGCCAATAGGAGGTTGTATGCCTCAATTGGTACATTGGACGACTGTGAACCCCCTCGATCAAGCTCATCGGCCATCTGATTCCCTTGTATGTTACTGTCTCCTGAGATCCAACATAATTTAATTATCTGTCGTATATCATGAACCGCTTTTCCGTTAATAGTACACGACTTACGTGCTTTAAGGACCACCTGACTATCAGCATATATAGTCACCGGTTCTATCTTATCGACAATAAGTGTTTTGACTACCTTAGCCGCTTTCGTGATTGCTAGGATTTCTGCCTGAACACGCTACAAAAATCGTTATGTTTGTATAAGTTGTAGATGGCTAGTTTAAAATAGTAGCGTTCCAAAGTTCAGCGATTTCAGGCATCCATTTCCCGGAGCCTCAGGGCACATCTTGCAGTCAGGAATTTAACCAGTATGTCAAGTGGTTGGAGATTCAGGATTGTATTCAAGGCTGCCTGTGGCGTGCTTCATAGCGCTCCAGGATCGACGTTGAACGCTGTACAGTACTCATTTTTGTACCAAGGTACTTTGCTTCTATGGAAAGTGCTAATGTGACTCCACCCAATTATGGCAATCGGAAAGTTAGGATCTTACGTTTCCTAGTGAAGAGTACCATTCCTGTATTCATTTGCGTGTGCCCAGTTTGACAGAGTTAATAAGACACCCTGCATGATGTCGAAAATAGTCTGCAGAAATTTCCCAACGATTAGCAGAACTTCATCATCGGCATAGGCTACAACCTTTATTTATCATTTATCACCAGAAGTCATAGTAGGGGAGATAGTACTCCTCCCTGTAGTGAGCCTCTCTTGACAGTTTTCTTCACTTATATTATGCCAACTGGACCCCCGGGGATTTGTAGGTTTGAAAGATATTTATTGCCCATAACAGCTTGGGTAGCTAATAGAGTTCTCTATCAGCTTCTCATCTTCCTTGGTTCGAGCCATATATACAGGAAGTTGGTTGGTCCATACAACCAGGGATGTGGGTTGATGATAGAAAATCATGAGTCTCTCTGCAAGAGTTAGTACACGTTCCGTCGCTTCGCTTTATACTACCTATAGATTTTGGATCTTTAGACATTACTCTGCGAAATATGACTGCTTCATTCACTCCTTCGATTGACTCGCTATAGCACAACCAAAACTCACGTTTAGCCTTCTGGATTTCACTGTTGTACCTATTGAATTGCTCTCTGTAAACGTCCCAATCTGTGTCGTCTTACTTAGCTTTATTATACGATTTCCTAGCAGCCATTCTCTAGGATGCTAGGTTTACTAGGCCGAGATTCCTCACAGGGTATGTCAAAGCCTTGTAGCTCCTTAGTAGAGTACCTGTGACATCATTCACAGCATTCTCAACATACTCAATGTTTTCCTCTGGAGGTAGGAATCTGGAAAAATATCATCATATGATGTTCTGTATGAATGCTTGACAGTCTGCTGATTTTCTTTTTGTTAAGCATTAATATTTACATGGCCTTTGTCCATTTGTATCTAGTGTATAGCTCAGTAGTACTTCTGGTGGGTAGGTTGACTTTCTCATAACCCATTAACTATATGATTTGTACAAGACCATGTCGCGAGAAATTTTTACGCATTCCAGTAACGTTTTGGATGCTATTACTTCTGCACTGTTGATTTGGGATTCGATTATACCCTAAAATATATTATTGTGCTATCTATTGTGCCCGGTATCGATCCACTCGTTGATTGCTTTAAGTCTTAAAGCTGCGACGACCGGTTCATATTTTATTTCGATATCAATTGAATATGCTATATATACAGCCTTATTCTGGACGTTCGCAATGGAGTAATTTCACAAGCGACAATTTTTTCGCTTTTGCACGCTCCCATTATTCATTTTCGATAATAGTGGTTGAAAAAAAAATAATAATAATTCTTGTTGCCATATTGCAATTTAAGCTATAATGTGTTTTTGCTTTTTTTAAGCACCTTCGTATCCGTTTTTCCATTGGATAACTATTTTCCGTCTTACTTCAAAACTTTAAAGAATATCAGAAATGCCGATGAACTTCAAAAAAAATCTCCTCTCCTCCAAGAGTATAATCGAAATAGCAAAACATTGCAGCCAAATACAATCTGTAAGATATTTAATTTATTGCTACAAATCGAAGATGTATCTACAATACAACAATATTTGCCGCTGTCTCAACGAAATGTAAAGCTACAGAATTCTGGTGATGAATACAGTTTTCAGGTAAGCCAGGTATCACAGTCATTCAATATCTATTCTTACTTATTTCTTTCCAATATACACATACAATATTTTTATGGATATATTATTATATTAATTTGAAAGAAAATGATTTAATTATCGATTATTTCAAAATAAGAGTAAATAGGTCAAGAGTTTATTTTTAATGGTTCCGGAAGCAAAGATTCAAATTATCGAGCATTTTTTTTTTTGCAGGTCGATCGTAGACAATGTGACATTCAATATGAAAATATATTGTCAAATTTCGATGAAATTCTTATAACCGAAACGCCTGTAAGACTGAACGAGGAGACTATAATTGAGTTAGTGTCAGCAAGTTTGGATTTTTTAAAGAACGTTGGTGTTTTTGTGTGCTCCATTGAAAATCTAAACAAGGGACGAGTATCATTTAAATGGAAAGGTGCCAAACTTAGCATGTATGCTAATTATACCGTTATTTTTCGTCCTTCACGCCAGCAGATACGCCAACAATATCGTGGTTTAGAAAATTTGCCAAATGTTATGTATTTTTTGAAAAAATTTCTTTTTCCAACATCGATAGCTGTGAAACCACTAGCACTGGGATGGAAGTAAGTAAATAGTAGTGGAAATAAATGTATGTATGTAGGTTTCTTCATCATAATTACGTAATATTTATTATATACATAGCCATTGTATTTGTAATCACTGTAAGATCGCAATTAAAAATTATCAACTATCGGCTATCAACGACCAGTACTGAATCCGCATTGGAATTAAGGTGTAAGTGACAATCAGCCTGTTTTTACATTTTTTTTATGTAAAATAAATTGTCAGAATACGTTAGGGCTTTGACAGAGTGCTTTGAGACAGAGCCCTCCACACGTTGATCACCCTTATGGGTGACATTTTGTGTCGGGATGTTCTCAGTAGCCTTTTCCTTTACCTTTTGACTCGGGTTAGGCTTAGCAGCCTTGTCAGAGATAGTGGGCTTCACTCGATTTAGAGGTCTTCTTGGAGATTTTTAATCGAGCAGATGGATTCGGGAGGGAGATCCTATCCATCTGGAACTCACGATGGAGAGCGTGCGGATAGATTTTTTCGAACTTCCCTACGAATCTCATCTTGCCCTTGATACATCTTGGGCCTTCCCAACATTTGAGCCGCTGTCCGTTGCTGGGGTCTCTAAACTATAGCGGATAGTGTTAAGGGCGTTCAGTCCTGTCAGTCAGAGACTGATTTTCATCAGTCCTGTCTTGCTGGTTTGCCATTAGAATTGCCGGTTCGTCAACGTTGTTCGGGTTTTGAAATTGATGTGCTTGTAACAGATACAGCTGCAGGTGCCAAGGCATCCACACCTAGAACAGCCGAATCACAATCGCTTGATCTCGACGACACGTGGCTTGTGATCTCACCAACGATTGCCGCCGGTAGTGGGTTATTAACTCCCTGCACCCTAACTTTATTCCTTTTGTTCTTCTTAACCATCATGGTTTATTAATTTAAGGGCACAACCCCGAAGATCCCCAAGGTTTCCACGAAGTGCAGAGAAAAGTTGACCTAGGTCAGATTGGCGACTCTGGCTGTAGGAAATATATGAACGCATTCACAACAGCCCGAGGAGTACAACTAGAGACACCTGAAATATGAAGCAGCAAAAAGACATAGAAACCGTAAAGACTCGACAAAATGAATTTTGACAAAATAGTTTATGAAAAATATCCAGGGGGAATCAGGCATAACAGAGGCATGTTAAGAATAAAACTGCCAATACGCGATAATGTGTGTATAAAATGGAAATAAAATCAGAGGTCTGCACTCAAAATCTATATCTTCATTTTATAAGCTTAAGATATAGCACTAAAAACGTTTAATATTGTTCTCTCTGTTGTTATGATATCGTAACAACAGAGGAAAAGCCATATATTGGAAATTGTTTACGTATCAATTGTCCTATCTTTATACTTTTATGTGTTTGGAAGCAGTACAGATCTTTGTACACAAGGAATTTTAGCAAGTTCCCGCCAACAGACAAGACCACCATAGGGTAGGATATCGTAACGTACACGGAGTTCTTGTTTTTTAATATATCTTCTATGGAGTGACGTGCGAAAGTATGGGGCCGGTTACACTCCGTATCCGCTCCTAAGTTTTCCCATTTTAAATGTAACTAACAGGAGTGAAAGTCAAAAAACGTTGTCGTCGTTACGAATTGGTATTTGATAATCGGCCTGTAAAACATGGTCGTAACAGTGATGCCAAGTAAATAAAGAAATCCCCTGGCCGCAGAATACCCAATATCATGATCCAACAATAAGGTCGTCCGATAAGGCCAGATGATTTCAGCCGAGCTGTCAAAATGCTTTTAATTTTGACTGAATTGTGTGAAAACGTAAACAAAAAATTTGACAGTTTGGGGGATTTTAATCCAAAATTGTCTATAACGATTGCTATTGACAAGACCTGTTTATTGGATCATGCCCAATATTAAGGATAATATTAAGCATTTATATTCATTGCAGTTTACAGCTATATAATAAAGCAATTGCAAAAAATGCCGAACAGTTACAAGCCGTTCGTAATATTGCCGAGGGTCCCCGTAAGGATGCAACATATATTATTTTTGGACCGCCTGGTATGTTCATTATTTACATACATACATTAATAATCTCAAATTTATTTTTATATTCTTTCTTATAGGAACGGGCAAAACAACAACTCTGGTCGAATCGATTTTGCAAGTTTTAAAACGTGCCAATACCAAAATTCTTCTCACCGCTTCTTCGAATAGTGCCTGTGATGAATTGGCCCTGCGTTTATGTAAAGCTCTGCCCACAATAGATGAGGCACGAACTATTATTAGAATCTATTCGAAATCGTGTGATAATCGTCGCGAGACAATTGATGATTTACTACTAGATCATTCCAATCTCTATAGTACCCATTTTTATCCAGCAATTGGCATTTTACATGAATATCGTATTGTTGTGTGTACTATGTCGATTGTTAGCAAATTGGCTACTGGTAATTTTGGTCAAGGCACAACATTCACACATATGTTCATTGATGAGGTCGCGGCCTCAACGGAATGTGAAGCTTTAGCGGCTATGCCATTCATCCTTAAACCAGAATCATGTCTAATAATTGCCGGCGATCATAAACAATTGGGACCAGTACTGCAATCAAAACTAGCCGAACAATTACAACTGGGTGTTTCGTTAATGGAGCGCCTCTTGAAATATGATTGTTATCGTGTCAACGAACAGACTGGAGAATATGATCGAACGATTCAAACACGTTTGAGCCAGAATTTTCGTTCGCATCCGGCAATTGTGAATTTGTACAGTGAAATGTATTACAATAATGAACTGGAAGCTCGAGCTAATATAGGTAATAATTTGTTAATGTGTTTTATATTTTTGGGTTCGAGAATTTTTTTATTTATTTATTTTTTTTTTGACGAACGGAGTTTTTTTTTGCCTTTTAGAAGCATTTCTGATATCCTATACCAAAAAAAAAAAAACACTGAGGTTAAGTTAGATATTGTTCACAAGTGCTGGTGTGGTATTATAGCTGACCCTGTCTGACTTTGGTCCTCTTTCTCACTACAGATCATGAAGATCTCTCCTGACGTCCCAGGGCGGGAAAGCAGGTCTGAATTTTCTTCCACTGTGTATCACATACATTGGAAAACAATACAGGCGCCGCATATCATACCACTATTAATTTACGAGGGCAATTCGGAAGGTTCGTAGACTAGTACAAGAAGCGCGGTATAAACAGAAAAAGGTTAAGTGTTTTGGAAACTTCCATCTCTGTTATGAACACATGTTAAATTTTTGTTTCGATCTGGCAACTCCTTTTTAAATTTCTTTTCTTTTCAGATGATGTTTCTTTAACAAAAGATTGGCATTTAGCGCCTAATAAAAAATATCCGATTATTTTTCATTCCGTTGAGGGTAAATTTCTAACAGACAAGAAATCTCCCAGGTTAGTAATATTAGGTTCGTTCGTTTACCTTCCCAGTGAGATTTACTCAATAAGAATTTACTGAGAGTAAATACGAATTTTTCGTTCTTAAAAGAGAAACTTTGCAAACAATAAACGAACAACATCCAGTAAAAATATTGTATCGAAATAGCTGATAAAAACAGCACATAATTTGGCGCAAACAAAAAAGTTGCATTTTTGTTAGAAAAATTGATAACAAGCGGATTTGCACTTAAATTAACTATTTTTATAAATACTTGCGTTTTCTTCATCCATTTTAATGTTTAAAGATACAAAATCCATATAAAATTCACAAAACAATCAATTTGCTTCAGAACAATTTTGTTGTTTGTTTACAAAACATAACACAACAGCTGATTAAATATCAGCTGATGGTACAAGAAAATTCTTACTGAGTAAATTTTTTCCTTATAAGAATTTGCAAATACTCAGTAACACAACTGTCAAATCTGCTCGCTCTCAAATCACTCTCTTTCACTAGACTTTTGGGTAAACGAACAACATTTTGTAAAAATGTGTGAAAATTATTGAGTAAACAAACGATCCTATTAACACAATTGTTGTATTCGTGGGAACGATGGTTGAGTTAAAAATGCTGCACGCTTGCTTATTTTAAGAATTACTTTATTTAACAAAAGCTTAAGACATACTAATACAAAATGGTGTCAATCTATACACATGAAGATGGTAAAAGAGAATGATGAAATTACAATGTATGAGTGTATGTATGTTATGCAGATGACATGAAAGAATAATAACAATGACATATGAAAGTGTAATAATGATATGGTTGCCATCTCTATATAAATAGTTACAACAGTTCTCCCTCACTTAAACGAAACATATTTTAATGTCGAATATAATCGCCAAAATACTGGGGGGGTCTACGTTGCCTTGCAGATGTTCGACGACTTGGGGTGTCTGCAACTTCAGACTCTTCATTGGAGTTTGACAGCTCTTCGGTATGTTGTCCGTTTCTTGAGGGCGATGCTGAAGATGATGTTGTAGGATCTGTGCAGTCCAAATCTGGAGGAACTTCGCTTCCATTTGGTGGTACGTATGAGCTTATTACTGGTTGCTGGAAAAATGGTATACCCATTTGTTGAGTGTTGTTTGAAGGCGAATCGGAAGGTGAATTTTCCGCAGTCTTTGGAATCGGCGTATTAGATAAACGGAGCTGGTTTATGTGGCGTTTAAAGACAAATCCATTGTCAAGCTTGATTATATAATGAAGATTACCTAGCTTCTTAGCTACCACACCGACTTTCCAAATCGATTTGTTGGCTGTGTAGTATCGCGCTTGCACTCGGTCTCCCTCACTTAATTTTCTTGCCGATGTTATTGTAGATTTGGTTGATGTTAATTTCAGCGGTTTTAGTGCATCTAATTGAATCTTTATTTGCCTTCCTAAATACATTTCTGAAGGGGTTTTTCCATTTCGGAGAGGCGTGGCCCGATATCTAAATAAAATCTCTCGAATTTTTGTCGACATTGTCGCGGGGTCATTTGACATCGATGTTAAACGTTGTTTTAGTGTCTGGGTGTTTCTCTCGGCTAGGCCATTTGTCGCAGGATGGCCTGGCGCAATAAATTTTTGGAAAATTCCGCGATGCCTACAAAATTTTGTGAATTCTTCACTTTTGAAAATTGTAGCGTTGTCATAAACGACTACATCTGGAAAACCATTCCTTGAAAACATATTTTCCAATATTTGAATTGTTGATGATGATGTTGGTGCAGAAGAAGATACTCCGACCTCAGCCCATTTTGATTTGGCATCCACTACTACCAAAAAGAAATACCCTTGATACGGTCCTGCGTAATCAATGTGAATACGCTGCCAATTGGCTTCAGGTTCTTTTCGATATCTCTATCGATTGATGTCCAATACACATATCGTCTTGCCAATTGTTTCATCTTTGTGATGCCAATATGTGTGTAATGGAGTTCTTCCAAAACAGATTGTTGAAGTGTGGCTGGAACGACTACCCTCGCTCCTCTAAATAAAATGTTGCAATCAATTGTGAATTCGGAGTCAACAATATCCGATTTTTGCAATGTGTTGATGATTTTCGGGAGTTTTTCATCTCTTTTTGTTGCTTCACGAAGAGCGTTGAAGTTTAATTTTATAGAATTGATTTGTTGAATAGTTGATACGCATATTGAATGCATTTCATTATCAAGAAAATTTAAAGTTTGAGTACCTGTTTCCAATGGTGCCCTAGATAGGCAATCCGCATTCGCGTTTTCCTCGCTCCTCTTAGTGACGACTTCATAGTTATAACCTGTTAAAAATGTTGCGTACCGCTGAAGTCGCGAAGACGTCATTTGAGGCAATTTTGAATGTTGGTGGAATATTCTTGACAATGGCTGGTTATCCGTGATCAATTTGAATAGTCTGCCGTAGACGTATTCATGGAAGTGTTGTACAGCGTAAACAATAGCTAACGCTTCTCTATCTAATTGAGAGTAATTTTTCTCCGCCGACGTTAGCGACCTCGAAGCGAACGCTATGGGTCTTTCTTCATCGTTTATGATGTGCGACAACACTCCTGCTATCCCTGTGGGACTAGCGTCACATGCAAGCTGCAATGGTAAATCGGGGTTGAAAGGTGTTAGTACACGATCACTAGCGATTTCTGCTTTTAATGTTTCAAAAGATTTATTGCATTTGGATGACCATTTGAAGACAGCATTCTTCCGCAATAGGTGTCGTAATGGAGTTGTAATCGTAGATGAGTTTGGTATGAATCTTGCGTAATACGTCACCATTCCGAGGAACCGGCGAACGTCTTCTACGCACTCAGGTTTAGGCATTTCAAAATAGCCTGTACTTTTGATAAGGACTTTTGCACCTTATTGTGACGTATGGTGTGTCCCAAAAACTCGATTTGTTCTTCGAAGAATTTACATTTTGCCATGTTTAAATGCAGATCGTATTTACTCAATTGTGTCAAGCATGCTCTCAAATTGGACTTGCACTCTTCCAATGTAGCACCATGAACAACGATATCGTCAAAGTACGATTCTGTGTTAGGAGTTTCTCTTAATATTTGATCTATTATTCTATTGAACTCCGCGGGTGCGGTTTTAATCTCGAAGGAAAGGCGATTCATTTTATATGTGCCTCTATGAGTTGATATAGTTTGTATCTCGCTGGACATATCATCGACGGGTACGTGTAGATATGCCTTGTATAAATCTAGACGACAAAAGAATTTAGAGTCTCTTAGACTGTTGAAAATTTGATCGATTTTCGGAATTGGATAATGTGCATTTACTAGGCGTTGATTTACGCCCACCTTGTAGTCGACGCATAAACGTACCCCACCATCCGCCTTCGGAATTACGACTAATGGCGATCCTCAATCCCTGTTTGAAATTTTTGTAATTATAGAAGCTTTCTCCAGTTCGTCAAGCTCTTTATTTACACGCTCTGTCAATGCATATGGAATTTGACGCTCTTTTGTGTACACTGGAGTAGCATTATCCCGCAATTTTAGAGTGACTTTATAATTGGGAATGCACCCAATTTTTTGTTGAAAAACACTAGCAAATTCGGTCACAAATTCTTGCACATCGTTTGTGCTTCCCACGACATTAATCATTGCAGGATTTGAATCACACTCATCTAGTTCATTCAAATTGATGCCTAGACGGCGTATCCACGTCCGTCCAATTAAAGCAGAACACTCATCTGGAACGATATAAATATCATCATTTATTGTACTGTTTTTGAATTTAATATTGACCCGAACTTTTCCGTCCGGAATGAATTTATTCTGCGTATAGGATCGGAAAACTATTTTTGTTGGAGTTATTTTGTCATCCATATTTAAATTTGCGAATTGGCTTCTGGGTAAAAATGAATATCCAGATCCTGAATCGACTTCGAATCTTACCACCTTGCCTTCTATAGAAATATCAGCATAGTATCGTTGTGCATCTGTATAATCATTCTGGTACACATCCACAATTTTAAAAATTCCGTACTCGGAATCTGCACTTCGAACTTGATTTGTGGTGTTCGAAAACTTTTTATTTTGTCCGGCATTAGGACCATCCGCCAAAAGAGTAGCTATGCATACTTTAGCCACATGACCACGTTTACTGCATAAGTTACATTTAAGATTTTTACTAGATCGACATTCTCTCGCATAATGATTATTTTTACCACAATGTAAACATAACCCGGCAATTCCTAATTGCGCATAATTGATTTTACCTGATCGTACAGTTTCAGGCCTTTTGAATTTCGCTTTGTGGGGCTTGTTTTTGCTGAAAATTTTGTTTATGTCAACAGAACTGTTGACTTGTGACAATTCCCTAGCATCCACCTTAGCTGCCTCCAATGCCAATGCTTTTAAAACAATTTCTTCGAATTCCGCAGAACTTGTTCGGAGAAGTTGTTCCCGAATACCGTTGTCGTGTATACCTCGGATAAACTGTGCCCTTAGAAAAACATTAGCAATGGAAATTCCACATTCGCACGGGGAGACAAATTCGCATGCATCAATCTCGAAGAGATGCCACAAATTCGGCTACAGACTGTCCTTCTCTCTGGTAAATCGATAAGAATTTGTGTTGAGCAACCAATACACTTCTTTTGGGAGCCAAATGATCTCCCAAAATCTTTAGCAGCTCGTCGTACTTCAGCTGTGATGTATGCTTTGGTGCCGCCAACGCAGTAACCATGTTAAAATATTTCGACCCGATTGAATTAAGGAGTAACATTGCACAGTACGCCTTATTTTCATGCACACCTTTCATGGTTATGTAATTCGAAAACCTTTCGATGTAATTTTGGTATGTTTCCTTCGTTGTGTCAAACATATCAAAATTGGGTACTAACGCTGTGTTGATGCTGTTGTTGCTGCTACTGCCCTGATTTCCCTGTGGCGCACTACCACCTGTTGTTAATCTCGCCAGTTGCGCAACCAACGCTTCCTGCGTTTTCAAAAAGGCTTGGAATTGTGTGGAATCCATCGTATTATACTTTGTTGAAATATTAACCTTGCACTTGGCTAATTTTAATTTGATCAATCTTGTTTTACTCTCGTCGCCAAATTGTTGTATTCGTGGGAACGATGGTTGAGTTAAAAATGCTGCACGCTTGCTTATTTTAAGAATTACTTTATTTAACAAAAGCTTAAGACATACTAATACAAAATGGTGTCAATCTATACACATGAAGATGGTAAAAGAGAATGATGAAATTACAATGTACGAGTGTATGTATGTTATGCAGATGACATGAAAGAATAATAACAATGACATATGAAAGTGTAATAATGATATGGTTGCCATCTCTATATAAATAGTTACAACAACAATTATTCTTTTATTTTTAATTTAATTGCTGTTTGTTTTTTTTTTCATTCATCTATACCCTCCAGTTCATATAATCCCGACGAACTTGATGTTGTAATGGATTATGTCAAAGATCTAATGTATTTCGGCATTAATGGCAAACCATGTAAACAGACAGATATTGGAATTGTTTCCCCTTACAAGAAACAATATCTAGATATACGCGATGCATTGAAGTTACGCAAATGGCATAAAATAGAAACCGGTTCTGTAGAAATATATCAGGGTAAAGAGAAAGATATTATAATTGTATCATTCGTACGATCTGGCACAAATACGTTGGGTTTCTTGAATAGTGAAAGGGTATGTAGAACAACATCGATATTCACACCATTCAATTCTCATGGGGTTTTCTTTAAGCGCAGCGTCTAAACGTAACATTATCTCGACCTAAATCGCTGCTGATTTTAATTGGCAATGCCAAGACTTTATGTCGAAATCGAGATTTCAGACATATTATACAAGAATGCAAAAAAAATGGAAGTTTTATTGAAAGATCTATCGCAGATAAGGTGAACTTAGCATCATCACTTAATCAAAAGGTAAATCAATTAGACAAAAAAGAACAAACTGCTGCTGCTGGACAACACAATTATCAACAGCAACAATGTCTTAAAAAAGGCAGTGTTCGGCTTCAAGTACCCAAGTTGAAAGAAGTTGACATTCCTAACAAAGGTAATAATTGCTTTAATTAATACGGAGATTCATAACTTACTTATGTACATAATTAAACATTTATTTTTAGAAAATCAAAAATTAAATTCCGTTAGGAAACCTTTCTCCAATGTGGAAGAAATAAAGAAAATACCAATATCATATGGCACACCTGTTATGTTTGAAAGAAACTATCGAATGGAATATACCATACCACCACCACCACCGGCAAATGGCAGTGTTTTGGGAATAATCAAAACAACAGTTAATATAATTATAGAAGGATTAATGAATATGTGGTGGAATTAGACCGACCCAAGTTCCTAATTACATTGTTGTGTGTAACAGCATTTGGCGTGATACAAAAAAACCGTTGAACGAATTTCATTTGGTATTTTTGAAATGCAAATGTATTCAATACAGTTTATGCTATTATTTTTGTTTTTTTATATACATATGTATTTATATATTTATTTAATAAAAAATTGGATGTTACGCAAGTCACTGTTATTTCTGATAAGATGCGAAATACAGCGTTATTCTGGATATTCACTAGGGAATTATCTTGCTTTCACATTCTCTCCTTATTCTGAATAAATAGGGAGAAGCAAAAAATGCTAAATGCTGATCATGGTACAATTACAAAAGGTAACAGCAAATCCCAGCTGATTTGATTCCAACGTAATACTAGTGTCAATATGAATTTGACAAATTATGTTTTTAAAAATCACCCAACAGGAAAATTGGGAACGCATACAATTTGAAATTGTTCTTTATTAATGTGCTCCCGTATTCAATTTACTCAATCTGCCTGCTGGGAAAGTTTGAGGAAGCAAATCTTTCTTGAAGGAATAACTCGCTATTCCCAGCATTGTCATATGTGTTACCCATATATAAGGCAATGGCTCAATTAAAGGAAAGATGTGGAAGCGATAGAAATATAAAATTGATAGATTTTCATTCATGTTTTTCAATTTTTATTTTGAGATTTCGAAAATATTCCATTTTCAAAATAAAAATAATTTGATGATAATTTGTTTGTTTGTTTACATTTTTCTGTCAAATGAGTTGACACTAGTAGAACTTACAACAACAAATTTCCATGTGGTTGTTGTATCGTTTTTTGTACAACAACACTTGCTGTTACCTTTTATTATTATACCATGAATGCTGATTCGAAATTTCAAAAATGGTAGTTGAAAAAAGATTCGTGTTTCCATATTGTAATTTAAGTTGCAATGTGTGTTGCCCAATTGTAATTTAATTTTGTAATCAGCCCAATCACCAAAATGTGGGAGAAATTCTATTCCTGCGGAAAGCATTTCTCTCGAGAGAAAAATCCTCCAATCGTAGAAAATATAGGAGAAAAATTTTTCGGAATATGGCATCTCTTTTTAATCATCTGAGGGTCTTTTTCATACATTGTGTACCCTTATTTGTTTGCGCAAATTTAAAGTGTTTGTGTTGTACGAAATAATTAAAAAGAAATAAAGAATTGAAACCAAAAAAATGAATAGTATTATACTTAGAGCATAATTAGAGGATGTTGCTACTTCCAGAGAGCAACATAGAACTTCTACAAGATTGTCAAGAAGACAATTGCGAGATAGTTGCAATCCTCTTGAATTGCCACAATCATTGTAAGTGCATAAAGTCCTGATTTAGATTAGGCGAGTTTACTTGCGGCAATTCTTATCGTTCTCTTTTGAACTTGCTTCATGCGTCTATACAAGGCAATTCGGTTTCAAAAATATTTATTTTTTGACAATGTCCTGATTTAGATTAGGCGAGTTTACTTGCGGCAATTCTTATCGTTCTCTTTTGAACTTGCTTCATGCGTCTATACAAGACAATTCGGTTTAAAAATATTTATTTTTCATTTGTTGGAAAAAGTTTTTTCACATTTAAATAAATATAAAATGTCAACCAATACGAAATACACAAAACGAATTGCCAGCAAATTGTCGGTACGAGCAATTTTTTCCATTTCTATTCCCCATTGCTCCTCTTTCCTACAAACAAAGACTTGCCGCAAGTAAACTCGCCTAATCTAAATTGGGACAATGTTCTTGATTGGTATTTCAAATTACTGACACTACAAACAAAATACACAAAACGAATTGCCAGACAATTGCCGGTACCAGCAATTTTTTTCAATTTCTATTCCTCTTGCCCTACTCTCCAGCAAACAAAGACTTGCCGCAAGGAAACTCGCCTAATTGGGACAAAAGTTAAAAATAATTGAAACATCTGGTATGTACTTCCCAACAGATTCGAAAAATACTGCCGGGTAAGCAAACTAGCATTCCAATACTTGTTGTAAGTTTTGGCGCAACATACTCCTACAAGGAAAAACAAATCTGGAATTCCAACGATTACCAAGTTGAGAGCCGCGTTACGTTTTTTTGCTGAAGGATATAAACTGGCGTTGGAAAGGATTCTGATGTTTGTATGGCACAATCAACATTTAGTTCTATCCTCTCCGAGGTGGTGACTGTTTTCGAAGCTCACCTTTGTCCTATGTGGATAAAAGTGCCAACAAGTTCCTATTCCTGTTTTGTATTTTAAATTCTGTGCAGCTTTTTGCATTACATATTTTTTTTTTTTTTTTTGGTCAGCCCAAAACTATTTTAAGTAATTTTGAAGAATGAATGGATTATTTTACTCAAATGAATGTAATGAATTTAGAACTAAACGTTTTTCCATTCGGCGATGCCCTTATTTGGTGGTCCCATCGCATTGAGCTAATTTTCCGTTTTTTTTTTTCAAATCCGAGTATGAGACTCTTTGCTCCCTTTATAGATTCCACGTGAAATGTCCTGATGTAATTCCAAAACTGACACTAAGTGCGGCAATTTGGTTTTATTTGTCTTCGACCTACAAATAATTTATTTATTTCTATTTCGATTTATATTTGAAAACTCATACTTACATTTTTATCTCCCTTCGTTTTTTTTTAAGTATTTTGAGAGGAAAAATTCAAATCGAACTTTCTTATGATACCTACTTTTTCTCCTTTCTCCCTTTAATTACGCGCTGAATTTTTTTACGATTGGGAAAAAGGGAGAAAAAATTCCGCACGGAATTATTTTTGACGATTGGGTAGCATTACGTTTACACTTAACCGGATTTCGTTAACCCAGTGGGTTTAAGTTGTCAATTCCTTTGCATATATGTCAAATAAATCCTCATAAAGTAGGTTGACCCGGTAAAAAGTTCTAATGTATATGCCGTTTAATATTCATTGAAATACATGTATTTAATTTTGAGGTGAATAAAATCGTACGCATACGCATGAATTTAGGTACGGCCCTTATTGAAAATAAAGTAAAGTTTGAAAATACGCATACGCATGAATTTACGTACGGCCCAAGATCTATTAATAAGGTCACCAAGATAGCAATCGAAATCGGAAAACAGCTGTTTTTTCTCAAGTCTAATGTCAAAAACAAGATCTATTAATAAGGTCACCAAGATAGCAATCGAAATCGGAAAACAGCTGTTTTTTCTCAAGTCTAATGTCAAAAATTTCTACTTTGTTTACGTTTTCATAATGGAAGTCAATTCACAATAATCAATTGAATTAAATTAATTCACAGTTTATTTTTTTCGCTACATAATTGTGTGCCTTTTTATTAAGTGGCCAATTATTTTAGGAAATGCTCCTCCTCCTCCTTTATTTCGTCCTCATGCACGCGATAATTTGAATGAACAAATATTTTTTGAATCTATTATTTTTCTTTCATAGTTTTTTTTCCATAATTTTTAATATTTTTTTCTGGAGAGGCAGATCCTCACCCAAATGTTTTTATTTCGCCTGTAAATTGCATCCAACTTGTCTTGTACATGCATTTATACATTCCGTGGTAATATTTGGTTGAGCATGCATCGTTATCAATAAGATTTCCAATGTTTTTTGAGTTAAAAAATGCATACAAGCATTTAAAATGTTCAAAATCATCATAGAAAAAGTATTGTATATTTTTCATAAAAATACTTAATACTTACATTTTTGTAGTCAGCTCCATTTAAAGTTATTGACGAATTTTTCCCCAAAGCAGATTTTTCGCTATTGAACTTGATTCAGAATAAGAGGAAAGTGAAAATGCGAAAAATTCGCTGCGAGTTCTGGTTCAGAATAACTTTAAAGGAAAGTGTGAACAAATTCGCTGTGAATTGATGTCCAGAATAAGGCTGATTGTTTTCTTATATCCTCGAAGAATTTTTTTACATAAATCGTCAGTAAAGCTTTTTGGAATGTTCTGCTGATCTGTCTTAGAACCTATGGGAATCTTGTATTCGGAATCGGAAGTGTTTTCGATTCATGTACGCTAAATATTGAAAATAACGAAAATTGGTAAGTATCATTATATGGAGGCTAGGCCTAAATGCGCGCCGATATAGTTCATTCTCAAACCTGATGTTACAGTTTTTTATCTCCTTATCTTCCGAAGGTAGATTGATTACAACAACGTGTCTTAGAATTCCATACTTTGTAGGGTATAAACTGACAATTAAGTAAATAGACTATCTCCCATACTATGGTAGATTACGGCTAACTATGTTAATATAAAAAAGGGAGAAAAAATTTAGATCGATATTTATAATTTTTAGTGCAGAAATTTGGTACCCAATAAGAACACATTGTATAAAATTTCAGCGTATTTGGTTGAAAAATGCGCTCAAAGACTCCAAAATACTGAAAATTTGGGGGTGTCGTTATTTGGGGACTATCAGAAAATGTGGACCAATATTTATAATTTTTAGTGGAGAAATTTGGTACCCAATAAGAACACATTGTACCAAATTTCAGCGAATTTGGTTGCGCTAAAAGACTCCAAAATACCGAAAATTGGGGGTACCGTTATATGGAGGCCACCAGATAATGTGAACTGATATTTGTAATTTTTAGTGGAGACATTTGATACGCAATAAGAACACATTGTACCAGATTTCAGCAAATTTTGTGGAAAAGCGTGCTCAAGAATCCCAAAATATCGAAGATTGGGGAATACCTTTATAAGGGGGCTATGCCTAAACGTGAACCGATATAACCCATCTTCGAATTTAACTTGACTGCAGACAGAAGATAGTCCTATGCAAAATCTCCACCCTATATCAATAGCGTAATTAAAACAGACGGACGAACATGGTTAGAACGCCTTAAAATTTTACCCTCATCAAGAATATATAAACTTCATAGGGTCGGAAATTTATATTTTGATGAGTTACAAACGGATTGATAAAATTAATATACCCTGCATACCATGATGCAATAATAAGGTGATGTATCAAAACAAATAAATAGGTAGTCCATCTAGCGCAGCTGATGTCTCGATTAACTGTCAAAGTGCGTAATTTCTACTTGAATTCGATGTGCAACGTTGACAACCATGTAAAATATGTTGCGTACCGCCTACTGCGGCTCCTGGTGGGGTTCCAACCAGCTCAGTCGGGGCACCGCTTTAGGGGTGAATTCCCAACCCTACCACCATCAGCCCTAGGGGTCGAACAATCAAGAAGGAAAACGGAAATAGAACAACAAACAACAATACAAAATGACAACACACATACGACCATATCGAGGGAATTTGGTGTCAATTATTCCCGCACTTCGCCCGCCCAACCTTGACCCTTTTCGTCCTCATAAACGCTTAATTTTAAAGGGCCCCTGATTCCACACACACTCACCTTACTGCAACATCCTTTTCCTCACAGAAAACAACTAGCAATTCATATTAATCTAAACATTTACACATAAACAATATTTATTAATTTCATTATTTCTTGATTACTTAAACCTAACATAAACACTTAGTCAATATTCTGAATTCCTAACACCTAAAGCTATCGATAAGTCACTGTTTCAGACTACCCACACAATCTATTGAAACGGCTCCTTCTGGCCACTCTATTATATTATTACCTCACCTAAAAGAGCTCTCTTAAGTCGTTATTGGGGAGATTACCATTTGGACCCAAAATAGGCAAACGCAAGTTTCCAATAAGATATTTGGGGTAACCCTACACTTGTCGCATTTGTTAGGCGTTAAAAATTCTCACAATTTAAAATCTTAGATATTAATCACTAAATACTAACACATAACACACTTAATCTAACACTTAAAATTTAGTAAATATATTTTTGTTTGGTTTTTTTAAATTTTTTGTCATTTGGTGATTTGCTTGTTTTTAATTTGGTCTTTGATTACTAATTCATTTTTCTTTCCACTTTCAGATTTCTTCCAGGCGCTCGGCTCTGGACATTCGTATCTCAATTTTAAATTTCGACAAAGGTTACCTGGTTTCCAGATACTTATTTTCCAGGATTATTTTGGACGGACAGACAAATCAATTTATTGGCCAACTGCGTCCAAGCTTGCGTTGACGTGCTGTCTTCACTTTGGACTTAACCGTCTTCCAGCCAACTATTCTACGGCTAAAACCATGCCACATAAATCTTTTCGCCGAATAAGCCCAAAAAAAAAATTGGATGACCTCCTCCGTGCAACGACTTGGAGGGGCCAATGCTTGCCTTTTTAGTTGATGAGGATGTTGGCGAGATCTATACAAAACACCAACATTAAAACACATAAAATATTACCGAATTACACTACTTACTTTATTTTGTTCGCTCGCAGGCATAAGGCACTCAACAATAAAAAACAAACACAAGTCTTAATAAATTTTGGGGATTTTTCTGTTTTTCTTGGGGATTTTTGTTTTGAAAATTTGTTATAAATTATAGTCTCTCGACCAAACACCAAATAAATTTGATCGAATTTCCCCCCCCCTTATGCCTTTTATACCCCCGCAGCCAGATGCCATTTTCCCACTTTTCTGGGATTCTCGCGCATTTTCCGACATTTATCATTTTTCCTTTATCTTACCTCTTGATCCCTACACTCGACAGGGTTGTATTTGCCAGGCCTAAATTTCAGACCAGATGGCAACGCATGAATTTCTCAACCGCTGTACTGAGCTTACTGTATCCGGCTCACTTTTTTCTGGCCGGCAGCAGCAAACACATCATCTCGGATAATTGCTGCCGGTTGTGTTTTTTTATTTTATTTTTATACAAAAAATTATATTCACATGCAACAAAACATCATCATGACCAAGGAACCGATGGGCATGGTGATGTGCATGATATTTTTTGTTTGAAATTGCGGTAAGAAGAAGAGAATATTAATGAATGAATGGGCGACCAGCCCTTGGAATCCTGGTGTCCACGAGGAATGGGCATACATGCAAAATGGAAACCGGCGTGGGACGCAAATCTACAGGTAAGCATTCACAATTGAACAATTTATCGAAGTATATTAATGATTTTGTTCTTTTCTTGTTTCAGAAAAACCATAAGAAATATTTTAGTCCGAAAATTGAATGTGCGTGTGTGGTGCCAAAAGTGGCGTGGGTTCCATCATTCATAGCTGTGTGTGTAACATAAAAAGTGGCGTGGGTAATATTACCTGTATATGTGTGTGTGCTACACTGGCCACTCATTCACGCATAACCATTAAGTACATTCATGCCGTCTCATTCGTTTGAATGGAAATACACATCCATTTTGGCGGTATTTTTATGGCTTGGCAGAAATGTATGTGATTTACATTTATGTACACCACAATGTATGTGGTTTACATTTATGTACATCACAATGTATGTGATGTCAAAAATTGCGCAACTTCTTCGGAATGTTAAGCACTGGTAAGTAGGTCTTTGCGATAAATTTTTATACATTTTTAAAACCCTTTTTTATTTTTTTTTTATTTTTAGAAAATTGATTTTTACAGTTCGGTTAACGTACTAGAACACCTCAGGTAGTTTGGGTCCCTTTTTTATGGCCCTACAACCAGTGGAAAATTCTGTGCTTGGCGACAAAACATGGTTGATAGTGATTGACACAATTTGCTGCTAAAGTGATGCTTAGACTGCATAATCCGGTAAGAAGTTAGAAAATGTTTGTTGATGTGCTGAATAATTTAAAATTGTTTTCTTTTCTTTCAGGTACATTCCTCTTTGGGTTTGTGTGAAATATGTAGACAATTATGATGGTCATGATACCATAAGAACTGATTTGTTTTTTTGTTTTGGTAAGTAAAACATTTTCTTTTAATAAAATTGTCTTTCCTTTTTATTAATTGGGTCGTTTTTTATTGCAGATATTTATTGGTGATATGCTTTGATGTGTACCCCTTCACATTTAAGATGGTTTCGAACAAACTGTCTTTGAACCAATCGGAATCACTGAAATGGTACACAGGAAGATTTTGGCTACCACCTTCGGTAACAGGTGGTTTACTATGCGGTGTGGGACGTGTGAATTTATGGAACGTTTGTGGACGTGATCATTTTTACAACAGGTAAAATATATTTCGTTTGTTTGTTCGTTTCAGACAGACCTATCTTTAATTTTATTAGTGTTTTTTTGTTTGCATGGCTATATAATGTGCGTGTAAAAAATGTGGATATGTTTGTAAAAAATAATGGTCTGATCTACTAGAATTTTAAAAATTGATAATTTATGAGTTTATATGAACTGTGGGAATAAATGCGAGGAAATGGGTTGTAACCCATACCTTTTTTTAATAGACATTTTAATAAATTTATACTCCGCGCACATATTTCTACCTGTATTATTTCAAGATAATTTTCATTGTTGTTTGTACAAAATTTTACTAATGTTCCTTTTGTTTATTTTCAGTTGTTTGGTGATTTGGTGACCGAGGTGAATGATTCACGGAACCAGCAAACAAAAATATATGCATGCAGAGATTCCCAATCTATTCAATTGGAACCATCCTGGATTTTCTTTGATAATTTCATCGGAATACTTTTATCTATTGGATAATGAAATACACGTTTTTGGAGATCACTTATCAAAATTGCAATTTACGGGTGAGTGTTTTTTTGTTATCAGTGCATTCCATATTTATAAATCTATAATTGTGTATAAAAAGAAACTGTTTGTAAACAGTGTGACCTATAAATTTTGATGGTGTTGTTTCCTCTGAACAAAAAACTCGGAAAAAATTCGCAAAAATGAACAGATTTTTTTGACAATATAAATCACGATAAATAATAACCATTTTGATTTCTTGAAAAGAGACAATGTTCCACATCTGCATAGTTCACGGAAATTACGTGTATTAGGAAAATTGGTGCCTGTTAATAATGTGTGTTATTGGGTTATTTTCACTTTCGAAAAAGATTAAAATTTTATGGAAATAGTTTATTGTGTATTTTGGCGATACAAGTATTGTTTATGATACGCATGTCATTAGGAATACAATATATAAAACAAAATGATGAAACATACGAATTTCTACACAATATGCTATTATGACTTTTTGTCGGTTTTTTTTTTTTATTTTTTTTATAACCTCAGGTATAATTTGTGGAGGATGTGATTTTATGTGATAACCAAAAGAAAACATGTTTTTTGTGCTGTAAAGTGCCCGCAAATCTGTTCGCCAATTTTATTGCAGTCAATATTTGTTGCAAATGCCACATGCTTATATGTGTTTATGTGATGTTAGTTCGTTGTGTACGTTGTGTAAAGGAGCCTAGAAGTTGGTTGGTCATGGCTAGGTAGTGTTAATGCTTTGTGAAAATAAAGAGATTGTGTCGATTAGGGTATATCGTAATTATTGGTGATTCTTGGTATGTAGGTATTGTAAGTGTAGCAGGCGTTTCAATCAGAATAGGGTCGTTTTCTTTGTGGTGTTAGATTTCATTCGAACTAGATTTTTGTCCCAACGTGGGGAACTCCCACGCCCTGTAGTCTCAAAAGCCGGGCAATAAAGAAAATATTTCATAGTCTAATGAGATATAAAATCTGTTAATAATTACTGATATAATAATAAAAAATGCAAAAAGGCAAAAAAAAATGGACGTTCACAAACATACATTTTCTTATACCTAGTATTGCACTTACATAACTATATCACAGAACTATTAAAATTTATATCATTAGCATGAAAATTTTCTAAGGGTTTGTCGGAAAATAATTGGAAAAAATATTTCTTAGCCAAATAAAATATAAAATCTGTCAATAATTTCTAATATAATATAAATAAATGCAAAAGGGCAAAAAATGGACATACACACATACATTTTTAAACCTAATATTGCACTTAAATAACTATATCACAGAATTATTGCAAGGTTTATATTTTAATATCTTTGGCATGAAAATTTCCCAATGGTTTGCCTTGCACTGTCTCCAGCTCATACATATTGTTCCCTATTGGCCTAACGATTCTACACTTTAAAAACTTTTTGCAAAATTTGGCGTTTATGTTGTTTTTGAAATCAGATAACATGTGATTTCTTCTATACACCTCTTGGCCTGGTAAAAATGTAACTCTACGTGCTCTTTGATTATACCTTTTTGCACTGTTTTCGAAGGCCTGGTGCATATTGTTTTTAATCTTTTCTCGCATAATTTCCAGTTTATCGTTGTTGTGTAGTTGTTTTATTTGGTGATCAGAGAGGGATTTGAGTTTTTTGGCTAATTTATAATCTGTGCCACTTGTGAACATGTTATATCCGAATAAAGCAAAGAAAGGGTTCACGCCAGTCGATGAATGCACTGAGGTTCGAAGGGCTTGTTCAATTTCCGGTAGATATAAATCCCAGTCCCGATGGTCGTTCTCAACATAGGTTCTTATAGCAGCCAATACCGACTGGTTTACTCGTTCAGAAGCGTTAGATTGTGGGGAGTAATACGCTGTGGTTAAATGTTGTATTTTGTAATTATCTACCATTTGTTCGAATAATTTGGAAACAAATTGTTTGCCATTATCGCTATGTATGATCTCCGGGACGCCGAAAGTATGAAATACTTGGCTCTCTAAGAAATTCACAACATTTTGTGCGGTCGCTTCCTTCATAGCATGCAAAAAGGTAAATTTTGTAAAATGGTCGACAACTATGAAGATATATGCGTTTCCCATTTTTGATCGGGGGTATTTTCCAAGAAAATCCACATATAACTTTTGGAATGGTCTTTCCGTCACAACTTCGCTACCAATGGTAGGGTTTAATCTCTGGTTTGAAGGTTTTGTTTCTTTACATGTGGTACATTTTTGAACATACTGTCTGACTTGTGAAACCATCTTAGGCCAGTAGTAGAACATCCTCAACCGATTCAGGGTTTTATTTATACCATCATGGACCGTATTGTTGTAATGGTGTGCCTTTTCTATTAGTACGTAGGTGAGGTCAAGTGGTATCCACAATTTCCATTCGAATTCTGTTAAATCATTATCAATATGTCTAGTCCGTATGTAGATTTTGTTTCCTTCCACTTTCAAATCCGGGAGTCTTTCCTTGTTGTTCATAATCGTTTCTCGAAGTTCAGTGTATTCTTTATCGTCAAATGCCGTAGTTTCAAAATCCAGTAAGTCGTCATCGTTAATTTCTTCTATTACAATATCCGACTCTATCGGCATTCTAGATAATGTGTCAGCTACAACGTTCTCTGATCCCTTTTTGTGTTCAATCGTAAAATCATATGCTTGTAACTGGAGAGACCACCGCGCCAATCTACCGCTGAGATCCTTAAGGTTCATTAGCCACTTGAGGCTTGCGTGGTCAGTTATAATTGTGAACTTCATTAATTCCACGTAAGGGCGGAAACGTTTTACTGCTAGTACAGCTGCTAAGCACTCTTTTTCGGTCACGGAGTAATTCTTTTGATACGAATTTAATTTTTGAGAATAAAATGCGATGGGATTTTCCCCTCCATCGTCATTTTTTTGGAACAACACGGCTCCTACTCCGTATTCCGAGGCGTCGCATTGAATGAAAAACTCTCGACGGAAGTCGGGGTGTCGAAGGACTGGTGCTGATGTGAGAGCTTGTTTCAGCATCTTAAACGACTCCATAGCTTTTGGGGTAATTGTAAATTTTTGACCCTTTTTCAGGGTATCCGTTAGGGCAGCTGATATGGATGCAAAATCTTTAATAAATCTTCTGTACCATCCAGCTGTTCCAAGAAAACTTCGGACTTCTCTGGGCGACTTTGGTACTGGGATTTGCTGGATGGCACTAACTTTATCCGGATCCGTTTTCAGACTTCCGTTGCCGATTATGAATCCTAAGTATTTGAGTTCGCGGAAGCAGAATAGCGACTTTTTTAAACCTATTGTCAGGTTAGCCTTCTGCAGACACTCTGCTACTTCACTTAACAGGCTTAGGTGGTGTTCAAAATCATCGGCGATAATTAATAGGTTGTCCAATATATGAAGACGTTTGATTTTAGTCTACCCGGTATCACTTTGTCCATCAATCTGCAGAGTCTCTGAGCCGCATTACATAAGCCAAATGGCATTACCCGAAATTGGTATAGCGGTCGACCTGGAACCGTGAAGGCAGTGTACGGTTTTGCTTCCTCTTCCAGCTCAATTTGCCAGAAGGCATATTTCAGGTCGACGCTACTTATGTAATGGGTCTGGTCTATTCGGCTAAGGATACCGTCTATATTCTGCAGAGGGTATGCGTCTTTTATAGTTAAAGCATTAAGCTTTCTGGCATCCAAACAGAATCTGTTTTTATCAGGTTTCCGCACCACTGTCGTTCGATTACTCCATGCTGAGTCACTTTCCTCGATGACATTGAGGGCAAGCATGTTATCGATTTCTTTGTAAACTATCTCTTGGACTGCTGGCGACAGGGGATAGTGCTTATCTTTTACCGGATTAGCTCCCTCTATCAACTTAATTGCATGCTTTTCTAATTTGGTGCAGCCTAAACCCTTTTCTTCAAAAGTGGGGAATTTTTTGACGACCTCATTTAGTTTTATTTGTTGTTCTGCGGTTAATTCATGCATTTTGGGATTTTTATTTGCAGTATTCCCGTGTATTTGTCTTTGCAAAATTAAATCAATTTCTTCCATCGGAAATATTTGTGGAGCTATATTGAAGGCTTTCCAAAAGTCTGCTCCGAGATATAAATCTTGCTCCAAGTCTGGACACAGATATAAATCAATTTTGTTTGTTTTGCCCTCATATTCCAGATCAACCGTTATTTTTCCTAATATCCTGTGCTTCTGCCCAGAAGCAGTACTGACGTTCGACATATATGGACTTATTTCTAGTCCCAATTCTTCTATAATTTCCCGACAGTTTCGTCCTAATATGCTAACTGTAGCCCCTGAATCTAAGAGACCTTTAATTGGTTTCCCTTCAAGATTTATAGTTGCATATGGTCTTGGATCTTTGATACATTGTGATCTGACTATTGCTTCTGATACTGATTTTTTTAACATCTGGTTTTGTTTATGTTTTTGTCTTAATTTTGCAATTTTTTCTTTTTTTCTAATTTGAGATTTTGAATTTTCATCTGAATTGTTATGGTTTTCCTGATTTTTGTTTTCAATGTTGTTTTCTTGGAAGATTTTTGATCTTACTTTAGCATAATTTTCTTCCCTAACTTCCACTGGTAGATAGTGTCGCATCTTGGAATAGTCTACCTTATCGTTCGTATCTGTTAATTGGTCTGAGGATTCAGAACTGCGGGTTGTTCGGAGGAACGCTGGTTTCCCGCTGCAACCACGTTCTTCTTCCCGTTTCCCGATCTACAATTTACACATTTAGGGGTAATCGTGTTTTGCCTACCACATTTGAAGCAAAACAGGCTTCTTTGAGCAGAAGTACAATCTCTAAAACCATGACCAGGGGTTTGACAATTCCAACATATTAAAGGCGTGTTTATAGCAGATACATCAACTATTTCATCACATTCTTCAAAAACCTGAATTTTTCCTACTTCTTCCTCTTCCTGAATGGCGTTTACCCTAGGATGTCTGTTAAAGGTTGGAGGTTGTATTGGGGCTGACTCTTTGCGGAAAAAAGTTCGTTCCACTTCTAAACATTCCACTCTTAGTTGCTCAAGAGATGAGACTGGCATGGAGTAGACTATACTTGATAAATTTTTTCTCAAATTTTTCTTGACTAGTGAGATCATCTCAAATTCGGACACCGGTCTCACTAATTTGGACCTCATCAAATTGATGTCATGGAAAAACTCATCTATAGTTTCTCCTGGTAATTGTTTTCGTTCCAGTAGGTCTCTCATCTCTTCAAAACAAGTTCGCCTGGTTTTAAACCTTTCTAGTAACCCATGTTTTAGTGATTCCCAGTCCATTATGTTGTTATTGCGTTGTTGCATCCAGAACCACTCATATGCCGAACCTGATACTAGAATATGAAATTCATTTAATATCTCATCCCATGGTAGATTATAGTGTTGCTGGAAATACTCCAGCCGATAAATAAAATCTTCTACGCCAAGACTATTGGGCCTACCTGAAAAGTTTAGTCCAAATCTTTCAACCCTAATTCCTTGACTCGATGAACTTATACAAGATGGTGTAACGGTATTCCTACGATACATTCCAAAATTATGTTCTCTGTTGGGCGGAGGAACCTGAGGTATAAAATTTTCAGACGAGCGTCTAGGAATTTCCCTTGACTGTGTACCAGCGTTAGGATTTTCATTACGTCCATCAATCGACATTCTTGACATGTTTTCATTTAGTTTATCAATTAATTCATACACCTTTTCCATTTCCCGACTCACACTTTCTTGTACCAAGGATTGTAAGTTGTTATTGGCATAGTTAAGACTCTCTTGTACCAAACCTCTAACAATATTTTCAACTTCTATGGGAGAAATAGGCGGATTTTGCGGTAAAACTGGCTGGGGGATATTTTGGCTCATTCTGGCTGCGGCGCTTGTACTAGGATTGTTGTTGGTTATAGAACCGGACAAATCCCGTATTGTTGGGTCAGTATTGTTTTTAGAGTTTTGCATATTTATCTCTATTGGTTTTTTAGTTAATTTGGGCATTGGTGACGAAATGGAAGATCGACTAGTATCAAAAGTCAACGACCTATTTCTTTTGCTTCTTCTTTTGCTATTGGCTAATTTCTCGCTCATTAGGAATGTATGGCGATTAGCACAAATTTAAAGTTTCGCGCGGTTATTGGTTTGAATTTTATCTTAAGTCAACACTGATAAAAAAATTATAATTTTTAAAATTGGGTTAACAAAAATTAAAGTTACTATTAATAAAACAAATATATTTACTTTTTTACAACACAGATACACATATGGGAGGTAATGGGACGTTATTTCAGTTGTATGCAAGATAAAGTGTGTGGTATTTTTTTTTTATTTATTATTAATTATTTTTCTAAGTGTCCTAAAAATAGGTCGTTATGGCGTACTGAAGACTGGACTAATCATTACATTGAAAAATACACAGCAACATTAAAGGACATACACCACGGCAGTTTTCTTTAAGAAGAAAAAAGATCTCGTGTTAAGAGAAATTGCACAATACAGTCAATGACAACCATGGTCAAAGCAGATATTGCACTTCCCCATATGCCATCCTTAGTCTATTGTATCTACTCTAATTAAAAGGACAGTAAACAAAAAAAACACAGGTCATGAACACAATACATTCATTGTTACAATTAACGAACAAGAGCTATTGCACTAGACCCTAACTTATGGAATATTATATCCTAATTTTCTAATTACTTAAACTAGATATTGCACAATTGACATAAGAACAATATGTGGATGCAAGATTATTGAAAATGCGATATAATATTTTAAACTATTTCACCCTATGGTATATTATTCTGTGCGTAGGTATTATTGCACAACATATATTATTTATTGGTCCTTGTCGTACTAACGTTTTTGGCACCTTTGTTTTGCGCATAAGTAGTGGCAGGTGTTATTGCACTTAAAAATTATAGGACGACAGGACTAGAGTTTGGATTGGGCGCCATATTGTTGCGTACCGCCTACTGCGGCTCCTGGTGGGGTTCCAACCAGCTCAGTCGGGGCACCGCTTTAGGGGTGAATTCCCAACCCTACCACCATCAGCCCTAGGGGTCGAACAACCAAGAAGGAAAACGGAAATAGAACAAAAAAACAACAATACAAAAACGACAACACACATACGACCATAACGAGGGAATTTGGTGTCAATTATTCCCGCACTCCGCCCGCCCAACCTTGACCCTTCTCGTCCTCATAAACACTTAATTTTAAAGGGCCCCTGTTTCCACACACACTCACCTTACTGCAACATCGTCCAATCTTCCTCCCTTACAGAAAACAACTAGCAATTCATATTAATCTAAACATTTACACATAAACAATATTTATTAATTTCATTATTTTTTGATTACTTAAACCTAACATAAACACTTAGTCAATATTCTGAATTCCTAACACCTAAAGCTATCGATAAGTCACTGTTTCAGACTACCCACACAATCTATTGAAACGGCTCCTTCTGGCCACTCTATTATATTATTACCTCACCTAAAAGAGCTCTCTTAAGTCGTTATTGGGGAGATTACCATTTGGTCCCCAAAATAGGCAAACGCATGTTTCCAATAAGATATTTGGGGTAACCCTACACTTGTCGCATTTGTTAGGCGTTAAAAATTCTCACAATTTAAAATCTTAGATATTAATCACTAAATACTAACACATAACACACTTAATCTAACACTTAAAATTTAGTAAATATATTTTTGTTTGGTTTTTTTAAATTTTTTGTCATTTGGTGATTTGCTTGTTTTTAATTTGGTCTTTGATTACTAATTCATTTTTCTTTCCACTTTCAGATTTCTCCCAGGCGCTCGGCTCTGGGCATTTAAATTTCGACAAAACTATGGTTACCTGGTTTCCAGATACTTATTTTTCCAGGATTTTTGGACGGACAGACACATCAATTTATTGGCCAACTGCGTCCAAGCTTACGCTGTCGTGCTGTATCTGTTTGGGCTTAAGTGTCTTCCAGCCAACTATTCTACGGCTAAAACCATGCCACATAAATGTTTTGCCGAATAAGCCCCAAAAAAAAATCGGATGACCTCCTCCGTGCAACGACTTGGAGGGGCCAATGCTTGCCTTTTTCGTTGATGAGGATGTTGGCGAGATCTATACAAAACACAAACATTCAAACACATAAAATATTACCGAATTACACTACTTACTTTATTTTGTTCGCTCGCAGGCATAAGGCACTCAACAATAAAAAACAAACACAAGTCTTAATAATTTTGGGGATTTTTTTGTTTATCTTGGGGATTTTTGTTTTCTTTGTTTTGAAAATTTGTTATAAATTATAGTCTCTCGACCAAACACCAAATAAATTTGATCGAATTTTCCCCCCGTTATGCCTTTTATACCCCCGCAGCCAGATGCCATTTTCCCACTTTTCTGGGATTCTCGCGCATTTTCCGACATTTATCATTTTTCCTTTAATCTTACCTCTTGATCCCTACACTCGACAGGGTTGTATTTGCCAGGCCTAAATTTCAGACCAGATGGCAACGCATGAATTTCTCAACCGCTGTACTGAGCTTACTGTATCCGGCTCACTTTTTTCTGGCCGGCAGCAGCAAACACATCATCTCGGGTAATTGCTGCCGGTTGTGTTTTTTTTTTATTTTATTTTTATACAAAAAATTATTTTCACATGCAACAAGACTAAATGGAAACCGTGTTGTTTACGAATGAGGTTTATGCCATGTACAGACGAGCGTTGTTCGCTCTCTCATTCGTTGTTCGACCCTTAATTATGAAGGAATTACTTAGTTCCCCATACAAAATTGTCTGAGCGAACACCGACTTTTGTACGTTGTTCAATTCGAATCACTCTCTGAATAACCAATAAATTTGTCCCATCCCTAACAATTGAGAGTGTTTATCGAAAATAAATTAATTTTGACAGTTTGAAAATATTTATGAAATTTTCAAATTTTTTCAGTAAAATTGAAAATCATGAATGAAAAGTAAAAAATTGTATAGTTTTTATATATGCAGCAGGATGTAAATTTTGTTTTCTACATAATGCAATATGCATTTCTTTTCCCTTGGTTCTAATTAGCGTACAAAACAAGAAACAAATGTGGGGCAACTCAAACAAAAAATTCTCCAAAATTTTATTTGTGACAGTATGTGACATTTGAATTGAGAAAATATAAAAATGTATTAAAAACAACAACATTTTCAGAAAAAATGGAAAACATGAATGAAAAGTAAATAGATATGGGTTCATACTATAGTCAGGAGAAAGAGAATTATTTTTTCTATTTAGATCCCTATGTAATTCACTAAAATATGTTACATTTTTGGTGTAAAACAAGAAACAAAAAGTTTGAAATAAAAAACTCTGATGATATGAATTATGAATAGTGTTGTATGAACGGGTTAATTCATGTACGTAATTCTGAGAGCGAACTACGTTGTTCGGATGCCCGTCAGAACATGGCATTAGGCAAATTATGATTAGGGATAAGTAAATCGACTTTCGATTAATCGACTTTTTGTATTGAAAAGTCTAATGCCATGTACAGACGAGCGTTGTTCCCTCTCTCATTCGTGGTTCGACTCTTAATTATGAAGTAATTACATAGTTCAAAGGAACAATTTTAAGGAACTAGTTCCTTTTTAAAAAAGAAACGAGAATGATCGATCCGCTACGTGAACTAGATTGCCCAACTCTATCAAAAACTAACAACTAGTGATGGCAAAACGATCGATAGTTCGATATTTTTTGTTGGTTTCAATCCTATCGTTAATAGATCTGTTCGTTTACTTTTTCAATTTCAATTTATTTTATAAACGAGAATCTAGCCCAAAGGGCCAAAAGCGATTCAAAAAAAAAAAAAATATAAACTACTCCAAAAGCTTAAAACTAACAGTGTATTAGCTTAATGTTATCTTAACGACTATTCAGTTGGAGGGTTTCAGAACCATTGTACTTCAAAAACATTTTTATTATTATTATTCCATTATTTGATGCAGCGACCTATCACATAGGGCAAAGGACTTCAATATTATATCTACTCTCAACCACTAAATTAAATTTACAGGTTCAAATATCTTATTATTATATCACAATTATCAATAAAAAAAAAATATAATATATTATAGTTAAATTTATTTAAATGTTGAAATCAGTTATGCAATTTTTTCGGATATCCCCCATATAAGGGTACCCCCCAATTTCGGTATTTTGGGGTTCTTGAGCGCGCTTTTCAACCAAATGCGCTGCAATTTTGTGCATTGGGTTCATATTGCGTACCAAATATCTCTACTAAAAATTATAAATATCGGCCCACTTTTTCTGGTAGCCCCCATATAAGGGCATCCCAAATTTTCGGTATTTTGAGGTTCTTACGCGCGATTTTCAACCGAATTCGCTGAAATTTGGTACAGTGGGTTCATATTGGGTACCAAATATCTCTATTTAAAATTATAAATATCGGTCCACTTTTTCATTTCAAATACCTGTCAGTATACCTGTGGTGGAGGGTATCCAAAGTTCGGCCCGGCCGAACTTAACGCTTTTTCACTTGTTTAATAGTAAAGCTAGTAAAAGGGAAACATTTCAAGTCTCAGAGTACAAAATAATTTGAAAAGTTCGGGAACGCAAATCTAGTAAATATGCCAAAATTAGATGTCAATACTTCAAAATCAACATAACAAAAAGTTTACAAAGAGAAAGCCATTTTGTTTTGTGCTCTCTTAAATTTGATTCAATGCTTTACCAGTTTTATGGGTTCAGGAACGGTTTTCGAGTAAAAAGTTGCAAAACTTGTAAAATTAGTAGATTCTTTTAGGTTCTGGAACGGAGCTAAAATAAAAACGACGACTGAAAAAATTGAAAAACATTCCACCTGCTAACGAATGGGAGGAGAAGACAAAATGGCCGATAAAGATGAACTCAAAATGGTATAACCGAAAGTTTACGAATGAGGTGGGATAGAGACTAAATGGAAACCGTGTTGTTTACGAATGAGGTTTAGGCAAATTATGATTAGGGATAAGTAAATCGACTTTCGATTAATCGACTTTTTGTATTGAAAAGTCTAATGCCATGTACAGACGAGCGTTGTTCCCTCTCTCATTCGTGGTTCGACTCTTAATTATGAAGTAATTACATAGTTCAAAGGAACAATTTTAAGGAACTAGTTCCTTTTTAAAAAAGAAACGAGAATGATCGATCCGCTACGTGAACTAGATTGCCCAACTCTATCAAAAACTAACAACTAGTGTTGGCAAAACGATCGATAGTTCGATATTTTTTGTTGGTTTCAATCCTATCGTTAATAGATCTGTTCGTTTACTTTTTCAATTTCAATTTATTTTATAAACGAGAATCTAGCCCAAAGGGCCAAAAGCGATTCAAAAAACAACAAAATATAAACTACTCCAAAAGCTTAAAACTAACAGTGTATTAGCTTAATGTTATCTTAACGACTATTCAGTTGGAGGGTTTCAGAACCATTGTACTTCAAAAACATTTTTATTATTATTATTCCATTATTTGATGCAGCGACCTATCACATAGGGCAAAGGACTTCAATATTATATCTACTCTCAACCACTAAATTAAATTTACAGGTTCAAATATCTTATTATTATATCACAATTATCAATAAAAAAAAATATAATATATTATAGTTAAATTTATTTAAATGTTGAAATCAGTTATGCAATAAAAACACAAACAAATAAGCAAAACCTATGAATTTAAGATGAATTGAGGTTGAAGTAATCGTATAAATGAGTTCGATAACATTTTAAGGAAGAGTTAAATGTTTTAAGAGAAGGCGGTAAGGTGTTAAAAATTCTAGAAATTCGTACAAAAAAGGCTTTTTCCAATAAAGGACACAAACGCGGAACAAGTATTTGTATGTTTCTAACAGATCTAGAAAACATAAACAAATCAACTACAGAGGAAGGAGTCTGCAACTTAAATACCTTATAGAACAACAACATTGACCTTAAACTCACAAAACTTTCAAAGGTACAACCGAGGAACTCTTTAACGTAAGGAGAAATGTGATCACGACGTTTACACAATATACATATCATCATAACTAGTTTGTTCCCCGACTGAAAGATTCTATTAATTTTTAAATTTTTTCAAATTTATAAAGAAAAATTGTAATCGTAATAAAAATTTTGGCATTTATAAAATGTATTCCATTTGTAACTACTCTGATCCAACTGTTGTAATCAAGATATCTTCCAACAGAAATGAAATTGAGCAAATTGGAATATGGTCTGCACTTCTGCTGGCTGTTTAAGTTCGAAGGTCTATAGCAGTCCATGTAATGGTAGCCTCAATTTTGGGTATTTTGAGAACTACTGATACGTCTTTAACAAAATTGGGTCTAATTTGACATTTTCATACCGAAAACAAGTAAAAAAGTGTCAGTCGTTGTTGCCGACAGATATATACCCTCACCCTATGGCTTTTGGAGGAGGTATTCGGAGTAATACACAGGTTTTATTATTCGTTTTATATAAGATATATGTTTAATTAAAGATGTTTAGGATTTAATGTTGATAAAATATGTAAAATTGACCCTTTTTATAGGAAGTACCAGAGGAGGAGGGCAGACGGGACTCACATTCGGGCTTGATCTAGGCTTGGTAAAGATAATAGTTTGTGCAAAATTTGGTTCAAATCGGACATTTCATTCGCCTGATATTGGATTTATAAATATTGAAAATGTTGACCATTTGTGTGGGAGATACCACATGGTATTAGGTTGTACAAAATTTGGTTCAAATCTGACATTGAATTGCCCTGATATTTGATTTATAAATACTGAAAATTTTGACCCTTTGTGGGGGGGAGGGACCAGAAGGAGTAGACCAATGGGTCCCATCTTCCTACTTGGTCTAGGCTTGACAAAAATTGTACAAAGATTCGTAAAAATCGGATAGCCAGTTTGAATGTTATTATATAATTAATTTTAGCACAATTTTTACCATTTGTGGGGGAAGTACCAGAAGGACCGATAATCCCCACCTTCGAACTTAAACTAAGTTTGTAAGAAATATTAAGATGTGCAAAGTTTAGAAGAAATCGATTATTCCCTTCGAGAGTGTATACACCCTTATTAGTCATAAGACTGAGGGTATAATTATCAATACCGGTCCATGTTTTTTCATACTAAGTATGCGGAAGGAGGTTATGTTAGTTTTCATTCTCAAAAAGCCGCACTTTGCTAATGATCATCAGGTTAGGTGAGGATGTGAGATTGTATCGATGGCTATAGAGATCAAACAGAAAATATATTACGTGTCAAGGTTGCACTTTTCCAACCACTTTAGGTTTCAAATGATTAGATCAGGTTACGTTGTTGAGAAGAAACAAAGACTCGGTGGAAAGTGAGCATCCACTAGTCTGAAGGCCAGGACTAGGCAGCGACACAGTCATCAACTGTATGTTGAGATCCTCATCTAGCTAATTCGTCTGCTCTTTCATTACCAATGATATCACGGTGTCTTGGTACCCAAAACAGCCTATAACTGTATAACTGTACGTGTCAAGGTTGCACTTTTCCAACCACTTTAGGTTTCAAATGATTAGATCAGGTTACGTTGTTGAGAAGAAACAAAGACTCGGTGGAAAGTGAGCATCCACTAGTCTGAAGGCCAGGACTGGGCAGCGACACAGTCATCAACTGTATGTTGAGATCCTCATCTAGCTAATTCGTCTGCTCTTTCATTACCAATGATATCACGGTGTCTTGGTACCCAAAACAGCCTATAACTGTATGTAAGGTCTTCCGAAACTTTTCAACACTTGCGGACGGCCTCAGATATGAGGCTTTAAGAGACGCTTGACTATCCACTAAGATAGTCAACGGTTAAGAGATCTCTGCATCCAGACTTTTTATCAATTCCGCTGCCTTCCAAATCGCGAATATTTTCTCTTGGAATACACTGCAGTTGCTTTCCATCTTATATGTAAGCTCAAGGCCTAGCCTTTCACAGTAGACGCCAGCCCCTGTACCTTCTTCTACCTTGGATCCGTCTGTATAGAAAGCCAGACCGTCCAGAGGAGGGTTACTCCGGTCCTAGTCGTTTCCACTAGGAATAACGACATCTACATTGTCAAATCTCAGGACTAGTGATATATAGTCGCTTAGTTTTACGCGTTGGTTCAATGTCATACCTGGTTCGTTCAAGATGCAACCATGCCCAAAGGTACAACTTCGCCAAAGATTTTGTTCATGCAGCCTTAGGGCACTACGCGCTGCCTGACACATAATGCTAAGATCCAGAGGCCTTAAATTCAGCATTGCACTCAAAGCTGCTTGCGGGGTGCTTCTCGTGGCTCCTGTTATTAAAATCAAGACGGCACTTTTTACTTTATATAGTTTGCTGGATGTCAACTTGTGGCGCAGGCAGCTCCGCCAAACAACAGAACTGTAGGAAAGGATGGTCCATAGTTTTAGCCCCTAACATTTCCCAATGGAGATCTTGCATGCATACACTGCAATCAGCCCTCTCTTCGCCCGAGAGTCCAGGATTGTGCCAAGGTATTTTCCTTCGGGTGATTGATGAAGCTGCACTCCATCCATTCCTAGTGAACATTACCAGTTCCGTCTTTGTTGGGTTTACACCAAGGCCGTTCGCCAGCGTGACAGCATCAGTAAGGCTATTTTCATAAGCTCCGAGATTGTTGACGGAAATTTTCCCGAAATCAACATCAAGTCGTCGTCCGCACCACTTCGACGGGGATTTAATAATTTTTCTTATGGACAGGTGGCAACTCCGGCTACGCGACCGAATCATCTTTTAATTTGAATAGTGTTTATGTAATCAGGGCTTCGAACGCTTTTAATTGATGCCCATATTGCCTCAGTAAATTTTTAAAATCATCTCCGGAAATACGGATTTCAAAACGTTCCCAAAGGAACCCCTAAACTAGACTTAAGCCAAAAATTCATATTTTTCCTGATTAATGGGACAAGACAAACCAGTTATAATAATGGCTGAGTTATCAAATCTAACCTCAAACCCCTCTAATTTTCATGCTATACCTTTTTCACTCTACCTCTTCTTTTTTCATTCTTAGTTCATTTTTAGGATGAACACAATGGTTCACTAGTCTACGAGTAAAACGACTGTTAATATCTAACCTAACTAATGAGTCACATTTTCTCTCAGTGTATATTTTTCCTCTGACATTTTGTAGTTCCTTTCGTTGTGTTGTCATGTCAACATTCGTTCACTTCGTTCACTGATTTTCTCACTTATCTTCCATATCTCTTTCTAAACAACAAGTGGTCAATCGTCAATTATGCATCACACACGTTCGTAAACAATTACCATTTTACAAATATTTTGTTTTGAAATTCATTCTTTATCAGACATTTTCTTCTATCTCCCTTAATTCGTAGCTTGTGGAACGTTTTTAATTCTGATGTCTTTATTAATTTGACATTGATTTGACATTTTATTTAATTACATGAAAAACTGTGAAAAATTTTTGTGATTTTACGACGAATCAATTGTTCCAATAGAAAAAAACAATTTTACAAGATATTTTTATACCAAAACAACAAAAAATTACAGGAATATATTCGCCAAAGTGCAGGCAATTCGTGTGTGATAAAAGTTATGCCAAAAGATATGAATTAGAACAATAAATTGAGGAAATAAAAATTCGAAAACGAATCAGGAATAGAATTGATACTCGAATAGTTTTGTAAAGGAAAGACAGGCAACGCAAGACAAGAGGTGCTGGTAGTGGAAGTGATCGTCTATATTACTAAACTTATGTAAGTTGTTTGCTTGCTCGTTAATAGGCTAGTCAGTCATCAATTTAACAATGCACTGCTAATGAATGCAATTCTTTTCTATTTTAGTTCGCTAAACGAGACATTCGGTCGGTCGGTGGGTAGCGACGACATCGGACAATATGCGTTCGCGCAGCAATTCAGGCGTACGCCTGGACTATTACCAGCGCGTGGTGCATCGCCTGATTATGTCCCATCAGGAACCAGTCACCGGATTGTTTCCAGCATCCAATGTAAATTCACATGCTTGGATCAGAGACAATGTCTATTGCATCTTGGCCGTGTGGGGTCTTTCAATGGCCTATAAGAAAATTGCCGATCAGGATGAAGATCGTGCCAAATGCTATGAACTGGAACAGAGCTGTGTTAAGCTAATGCGTGGTCTCCTCATGGCCATGATGAATCAGAAGGATAAAGTTGAAAAATTCAAAATGACCCAGAATCCATTGGATTCGCTACATGCCAAATACTCCAGCACAAATGGTCAACCTGTTGTTGGCGACGCCGAATGGGGTCATTTGCAAATCGATGCTGTCTCTTTGTATCTTTTGATTTTGGCCCAAATGACTGCCTCCGGCCTGCAAATTGTCTTCTCATTGGACGAAGTGTCCTTTATACAAAATTTAGTATTTTACATTGAATCGGCCTATTGCATCCCCGATTATGGCATATGGGAGCGGGGTGATAAAACAAATCACGGTGAACCTGAACTCAATGCCAGTTCTATTGGTATGGCTAAGGCTGCTCTGGAGGCAATGAACGAGTTGGATTTATTTGGTGCTCGTGGTGGTCCCGCCAGTGTAATACATGTCCTCGCCGATGAGGCCCACAAATGTCAGGCTGTATTGCAATCAATGTTGCCACGTGAATCGAATAGTAAAGAATTGGATTCGGGTCTTTTGTGCGTAATCGGATTTCCCGCATTTGCTGTCGATGATCCACAATTGATACGCAATACCAAAGATGCTATTCTGCAACGTTTACAGGGTAAATATGGTTGCAAACGTTTTTTGCGGGATGGTTATCGTACACCGAAAGAGGATCCAAGCCGTTTGTACTATGAACGTTGGGAGCTGCGCATGTTCGAGAATATTGAATGTGAATGGCCGTTGTTTTATTGTTATTTGATATTGTTTCATGCATTTCAAAACGATAAAATGTCTGTTAAGGAGTATGCAGATCGGTTGGAGGTGAGTTTTGACATATTTTCCATATTTTGAAGCTGACAAGAAATGTTAGCCGTGGATTTTTTAAAGAATATTTTTTTCAAAATTTTAAAGGGTGGATTTTTTTTAATTTTGGCAAATGTAAGCGTTGATTTTTAAAGAATTTTTTTTTCAAAATTTTAGGGGTGTTTTTTTAAAACAAATTTTTAGAAATCTTAGGCGTGGATTTTTCAAACATTTTAGACATGGATTTTTAATAAATATTTTTTTCAAAATTTTAGGCTTTGATTTTTAAAAAAATACTTTTTTAATTGTAGGCGTGATTTTAAAAGAATCTATTTTTGGGGGTGATTATTACACAAAACATTTTTTTTAAATTTTAATTTTTAAACAATATTTTTTTATTTTAGTTGAGGATTTTTAAATAATTTTTTTTTTAAATTTAATTATTTTATAAATTTCTCATCCAACAGCAAATCATGGTACGTGGCGATGATGGTATACTTCTAATACCCGAAAGTTATGCTGTGCCACCAGATGCTGTCTCGCAAGAATATAAACATCCCGGTTCGGCACCCAGAGAAGTTGTTGGCCGTTGTCCATTTTTATGGGGTCAATCGTTGTTTATATTGGGACGACTATTGCAAGAGGTAAATCTTGCAAAAAACACACACACACATATTTAAATTAGTAATATAATTTGCTATTCAATTTATTTTACAGGGCTTTTTAGCTGTTGGTGAATTAGATCCGCTGAATCGTCGTTTGGGTGCCCAAAAGAAACCCGATGTTGTTGTACAGGTGGTCATTATTGCCGAAGACAATGAAATTCGTGATAAATTGGCGGAATCGGATTTGCATGTACAGACCATTGCTGAGGTTGCACCCATTGAAGTGCAACCCGCTCGTGTTCTCAGTCATTTGTACACGTATTTGGGTAGAAATCGTAAATTGGGTTTAACCGGACGTAAATCACGTGATGTGGGTATATTGAGTACAAGTAAATTGTATTCATTGAAAGATAGAATATTTGCCTTTACACCTCAGGTAAGCTGAAATACATTTTTTTATATAAAATTTATTTATTTATTTCAATTGTTTTTCCTTTATTTCAATTTGAATTTTTTTTTTTTAATTTAACTTTTTTATTTATTTTTCTATATATATAAAAAACACAAACACACTCAAAATCAACTCCTCTAGTTTGTCGACTTATCACGTTTCTATATCGCCTCCGATTATGAATTAATGATTGATATTCTAAAAGGCGAAATAAATTTTCTTAAATCAGCTTGGGATTTGCTTGGACGTCCCTTGGTTACATTAGTTTTGAAAAAGATTCATTTAGGTCTGTTTGGCAAATTTATTTTTGTTTTTCTTTTCAAAAAAAATCTTCCTCTTCTTTTATATTATGTTTGCATTTGTATGATATATATAAACAAAACTTTTCGTCTAATTATCTTTTGCAAGGGATGCGTTTTATATAATTTTTTTAATAATATTCTCCGTATGATTTCTGTTTCTTTCGCATTTTATTTATGTTTCTTTGTATACAAAAGCGAGTTTTGTGTTATCTAAAACAAAAACATTGGGTTCTTCTTCTTTATAATTAAAATTGGTTTTGGCATTACGAAATAAAACAAAAATTAATCACAAATTTTTATGTGTGTGTAAATTATAACACAAAATCGAAATATTTTTTTTGGGAATGATTTTTTTTTAATTTTTAAAGTAATATATATATATATATATATATACAAGTAATAATTATAAAAATTATAATCAGTTTTTGTTAATTTCCAGTTTTCCGAAATTCTTTGAATATCCTCAACAGGGAATTTTGATTTGTAAAAAAATAAGAATAATAATAAATAAAACGTTACTATATACTAATTTATTTTAATTATTATTATTTATATTTCATATGTAATTTGTATACATTTTTTGTAAGATTTTTATTTTCAAAAAAAAATATTTCGATTTTGGGAATTGTCTACATCATCTATCTATTTTAATTGGGCTTTTATAAAACTTGCTTTTGTGTCCCCATTAACATATACATACATATTTTTGTAGTTTTTTTTATCATAAAGCACACAAGTATCTTTTGAACAACACAGATTTTGAACTAAAATGTTCTTTTATTTATAATTTTTTACCAACAAATTTAAAATTCCCAAATTAAAACAAAAAATCTATTCTTAACTATTTTTTTTTTGTTTTACAAAAAAGAAAAAATAAATAAAATCCCCCAATTACCAATCTAAAATTTGAAACCATTCATATCATTGATTGATCAGTACTTTTATTTTATTTATATAAACTATATTAATTTTTAATTCAGCATATCGATTATGAAGAATATTATACTACACGAGATCCTGACTTGCTTGCAAGTAATTTCACCACCAATTTAGCTTTCCTAACAAATAATTGGCGTCATATGTTAGGAAGACCTACCATAACTTTAATGGCAACACATTATATGCTAGGTAATTACTATCCACGAAACATTACTATCCACGAAGCATTTACATACTATACACATACACTACACACACTCACACCTATTGCCATACTTACACTAATAACCACAACATTTACATATGTATATGCAATTCAAAATGAGTTTTGGGAACGGTATAGTTATTACATACACAATTATATATTTTTAAAAATGGATATTGAAAAATGTATAGACAGACATTCACTAAGTTTTCACACTTTAAAGAAAAAATTTTCTTTTTTTATGAAAAATAAAAACAAAAATATTGTCCAGGGTAAATAAAATCTAAATATAATTTCCATAATTGTAAACAAAATTTAATGGGGTGCCTGCATGTTTTGAATCTTTGACAAATTATTTGCTACTAACTTCTAAAAAAATGGTCCATAAAAATTTCGAATAAATATCATAAATTACATCTACATATACCGTTCCCAAAATATCACAAATTTTCTAGTTCGCTAATTACATATTTTTTATTTTTTTGACTATTAATACCCTATTTTATTATTATTTGCTTTAGCTTCTTTTTCTTTATATGTGCCACCAAAATAAAGTTAATGCTTATCTATATTACGCTTTTGTTGTCGTTGTTGATATTATTTTATGTTCAATTTTAATTACAATTTTTTTTAAGATG